>NW_023493659.1:165000-175000 GCF_013265735.2 Oncorhynchus mykiss
ATCCAGTACCTCCAGTCCTAACCTCTCCTCCAGTATCTCCAGTCCTTACCTCTCCTCCAGTCCTAATCTCTCCTCCAGTCCTAATCTCGCCTATAGTCCTTAGGCCTTACCTATCTTGCAGTCCTAACCTCTCCTCCAGTATCTCCAGTCCTAACCTCTCCTCCAGTCCTAACATCTCCTCCAGTACCTTCAGTCAGTCCTAACCTCACCTCCAGTACCTCCAGTCCTAACCTCTCCTCCAGTACCTCCAGTCCTAACCTCTCCTCCAGTCCTAACCTCTCCTCCAGTCCTAACACCTCCTCCAGTCATAACCTCTCCTCCAGTAACTCAGTCAGTCCTAACCTCTCCTCCAGTCCTAACCTCTCCTCCAGTCCTAACACCTCCTCCAGTCATAACCTCTCCTCCAGTACCTCAGTCAGTCCTAACCTCTCCTCCAGTCCTAACCTCTCCTCCAGTACCTCCAGTCCTAATCTCTCCTCCAGTACATCCAGTCATATCCTCTCCTCCAGTACCTCCCTAATCTCTCCTCCAGTACCTCCAGTCCTAACCTCTCCTCCAGTCCTAACCTCTCCTCCAGTACCTCCAGCCCTATCCTTTCCTCCAGTACCTCCCTAACCTCTCCTCCAGTGTCTCCAGTCCTAATCTCTCCGCCAGTCCTAACCTCTCCTCCAGTAACTCCAGTCCTATCCTCTCCTCCAGTACCTCCCTAACCTCTCCTCCAGTACCTCCAGTCCTAACCTCTCCTCCAGTCCTAACCTCTCCTCCAGTACCTCCAGTCCTAACCTCTCCTCCAGTACCTCCAGTCAGTCCTAAACTCCAGTCCTAACCTCTCCTCCAGTCCTAACTTCTCCTCCAGTACCTCCAGTCCTAACCTCTCCTCCAGTCCTAACTTCTCCTCCAGTCCTAACTTCTCCTCCAGTACCTCCAGTCCTAACCTCTCCTCTAGTCCTAACCTCTCCTCCAGTCCTAACCTCTCCTCCAGTCCTAACTTCTCCTCCAGTACCTCTAGTCCTAACCTCTCCTCCAGTACCTCCAGTCAGTCCTACACTCTCCTCCAGTCCTAACCTCTCTTCCAGTTCCTCTAGTCCTAACTTCTCCTCCAGTCCTAATCTCTCCTCCAGTACCTCCAGTCAGTACTAACCTCTCCTCCAGTACATCCAGTCCTAACCTCTCCTCCAGTCCTAACCTCTCCTCCAGTACCTCCAGTCAGTACTAACCTCTCCTCCAGTACCTCAGTCAGTCCTAACCTCTCCTTCAGTCCCATCCTTTCCTCCAGTACCTCAGTCAGTCCTAACCTCTCCTCCAGTCCTAACCTCTCCTCCAGTCCTAACCTCTCTTCCAGTACCTCCTCCAGTCCTAAGCTCTCCTCCAGTGCCTCCAGTCAGTCCTAAACTCTGCTCCAGTACCTCCAGTCCTAACCTCTACTCCAGTATCTCCAGTCCTTACCGCTCCTCCAGTCCTAATCTCTCCTCCAGTCCTAATCTCGCCTCCAGTCCTTACCTCTCCTCCAGTCCTAAACTCTCCTCCAGTATCTCCAGTCCTTACCTCTCCTCCAGTCCTAACCTCGTCTCAAGTAGCTCCAGTCAGTCCTAACCTCTGCTCCAGTACCTCCAGTCCTAATCTCTCCTCCAGTAACTCCAGTCCTAACCTCTCCTCCAGTACCTCCAGTCCTAACCTCTCCTCCAGTATTTCCAGTCCTTACCTCTCCTCCAGTCCTAATCTCTCGTCCAATCCTAATCTCGCCTCCAGTCCTTACCTATCCTGCAGTCCTAACCTCTCCTCCAGTATCTCCAGTCCTAACCTCTCCTCCAGTCCTAAAATCTCTTCCAGTACCTTCAGTCAGTCCTAACCTCACCTCCAGTACCTCCAGTCCTAACCTCTCCTCCAGTACCTCCAGTCCTAACCTCTCCTCCAGTATCTCCAGTCCTTACCTCTCCTCCAGTCCTAATCTCTCCTCCAGTCCTAATCTCGCCTCCAGTCCTTACCTCTCCTCCAGTCCTAAACTCTCCTCCAGTATCTCCAGTCATTAACTCTCCACCAGTCCTAACCTCTCCTCCAGTACCTCCAGTCAGTCCTAACCTCTGCTCCAGAACCTCCAGTCCTAATCTTTCCTCCAGTAACTCCAGCCCTAACCTCTCATCCAGTATCTCCAGTCGTTACCGCTCCTCCAGTCCTAATCTCTCCTCCAGTCCTAATCTCGCCTCCAGTCCTTACCTCTCCTCCAGTCCTAATCTCTCGTCCAATCCTAATCTCGCCTCCAGTCCTTACCTATCCTGCAGTCCTAACCTCTCCTCCAGTATCTCCAGTCCTAACCTCTCCTCCAGTCCTAAAATCTCTTCCAGTACCTTCAGTCAGTCCTAACCTCACCTCCAGTACCTCCAGTCCTAACCTCTCCTCCAGTACCTCCAGTCCTAACCTCTCCTCCAGTATCTCCAGTCCTTACCTCTCCTCCAGTCCTAATCTCTCCTCCAGTCCTAATCTCGCCTCCAGTCCTTACCTCTCCTCCAGTCCTAAACTCTCCTCCAGTATCTCCAGTCATTAACTCTCCACCAGTCCTAACCTCTCCTCCAGTACCTCCAGTCAGTCCTAACCTCTGCTCCAGAACCTCCAGTCCTAATCTTTCCTCCAGTAACTCCAGCCCTAACCTCTCATCCAGTACCTCCAGTCCTAACCTCTCCTCCAGTATCTCCAGTCCTTACCTCTCCTCCAGTCCTAATCTCTCCTCCAGTCCTAATCTCGCCTATAGTCATTACCTATCTTGCAGTCCTAACCTCTCCTCCAGTATCTCCAGTCCTAACCTCTCCTCCAGTCCTAACCTCTCCTCCAGTACCATCAGTCAGTCCTAACCTCACCTCCAGTACCTCCAGTCCTAACCTCTCCTCCAGTACCTCGAGTCAGTCTTAAAATCTCCTCCAGTACCTCCAGTCCTAACCTCTCCTCCAGTACCTCCAGTCAGTCCTAACCTCTCCTCCAGTACCTCCAGTCCTAACCTCTCCTCCAGACCTAACCTCTCCTCCAGTACCTTCAGTCCTAACCTCTCCTCCAGCACCTCCTCCAGTCCTAACCTCTCCTCCAGTACCTCCAGTCAGTCCTAAAATCTCCTCCAGTACCTCCAGCCAGTCCTACCCTTTCCTCCAGTACCTCCAGTCAGTCCAAACCTCTCCTCCAGTCCTTCAGTCAGTCCTAACCTCTCCCCCAGTACCTCCAGTCTTTACCCCTCCTCCAGTACCTCCAGTCCTAACCTGTCCTCCATTACCTCCAGTCAGTCATAACCTCTCCCCCAGTACCTCCAGTCCTATCCTCTCCTGCAGTACCCCCAGTCAGTCCTAACCTCTCCTCAAGGCCTAACCTCTCCCCCAGTACCTCCAGTCATAACCTCTCCTCCTGTCCTAACCTCTCCACCAGTACATCCAGTCCTAACCTCTCCTCCAGTCCTAACCTCTCCTCCAAGACCTCCAGTCCTAACCTCTCCACCAGTACATCCAGTCCTAACCTCTCCTCCAGTCCTAACCTCTCCACGAGTACATCCAGTCCTAACCTCTCCTCCAGTCCTAACCTCTCCTCCAATACCTCCAGTCCTAACCTCTCCTCCAGCACCTCCTCCAGTCCTAACCTCTCCTCCAGTACCTCCAGTCAGTCCAAACCTCTCCTCCAGTCCTTCAGTCAGTCCTAACCTCTCCCCCAGTACCTCCAGTCTTTACCCCTCCTCCAGTACCTTCAGTCCTAACCTGTCCTCCATTACCTCCAGTCAGTCATAACCTCTCCCCCAGTACCTCCAGTCCTATCCTCTCCTGCAGTACCCCCAGTCAGTCCTAACCTCTCCTCCAGTCCTAACCTCTCCCCCAGTACCTCCAGTCATAACCTCTCCTCCTGTCCTAACCTCTCCACCAGTACATCCAGTCCTAACCTCTCCTCCAGTCCTAACCTCTCCTCCAAGACCTCCAGTCCTAACCTCTCCACCAGTACATCCAGTCCTAACCTCTCCTCCAGTCCTAACCTCTCCACGAGTACATCCAGTCCTAACCTCTCCTCCAGTCCTAACCTCTCCTCCAATACCTCCAGTCCTAATCTCTCCTCCAATACCTCCAGTCCTAACCTATCCTTCAGTCCTAACCTCTCCTCCAGTCCTAACCTCTCTTCCAGTCCTAACCTCTCCTCCAGTCCTAACCTCTCCTCCAGTCCTAATCTCTCCTCCAATACCTCCAGTCCTAATCTCTCCTCCAGTCCTAACCTCTCCTCCAGTCCTAACCTCTCCTCCAGTCCTAACCTCTCCTCCAGTACCTCCAGTCCTAACCTCTCCTCCAGACCTAACCTCTCCTCCAGTCCTAATCTCTCCTCCAGCCCTAACCTCTCCTCCAATACCTCCAGTCCTAATCTCTCCTCCAGTCCTAACCTCTCCTCCAGTCCTAACCTCTCCTCCAGTCCTAACCTCTCCTCCAGTACCTCCAGTCCTAACCTCTCCTCCAGACCTAACCTCTCCTCCAGTCCTAACCTCTCCTCCAGTCCTAACCACTCCTCCAGACCTAACCTCTCCTCCAGTACCTTCAGTCCTAACCTCTCCTCCAGTATCTCCTCCAGTCCTAACCTCTCCTCCAGTACCTCCAGTCAGTCCTAAAATCTCCTCCAGTACCTCCAGCCAGTCCTACCCTCTCCTCCAGTACCTCCAGTCAGTCCTAACCTCTCCTCCAGTCCTCCAGTCCTAACCTCTCCTTCAGTACCTCCAGTCAGTCCTAACCTCTCCTCCAGTACCTCCAGTCCTAACCTCTCCTCCAGACCTAACCTCTCCTCCAGTCCTAACCTCTCCTCCAGTCCTAACCTCTCCTCCAGTCCTAACCTCTCCTCCAGACCTAACCTCTCCTCCAGTACCTTCAGTCCTAACCTCTCCTCCAGTATCTCCTCCAGTCCTAACCTCTCCTCCAGTACCTCCAGTCAGTCCTAAAATCTCCTCCAGTACCTCCAGCCAGTCCTACCCTCTCCTCCAGTACCTCCAGTCAGTCCTAACCTCTCCTCCAGTCCTCCAGTCCTAACCTCTCCTTCAGTACCTCCAGTCAGTCCTAACCTCTCCTCCAGTACCTCCAGTCCTAACCTCTCCTCCAGTCCTAACCTCTCCTCCAGTACCTCCAGTCCTAACCTCTCCTCCAGACCTAACCTCTCCTCCAGTCCTAATCTCTCCTCCAGCCCTAACCTCTCCTCCAATACCTCCAGTCCTAATCTCTCCTCCAGTCCTAACCTCTCCTCCAGTCCTAACCTCTCCTCCAGTCCTAACCTCTCCTCCAGTACCTCCAGTCCTAACCTCTCCTCCAGACCTAACCTCTCCTCCAGTCCTAACCTCTCCTCCAGTCCTAACCACTCCTCCAGACCTAACCTCTCCTCCAGTACCTTCAGTCCTAACCTCTCCTCCAGTATCTCCTCCAGTCCTAACCTCTCCTCCAGTACCTCCAGTCAGTCCTAAAATCTCCTCCAGTACCTCCAGCCAGTCCTACCCTCTCCTCCAGTACCTCCAGTCAGTCCTAACCTCTCCTCCAGTCCTCCAGTCCTAACCTCTCCTTCAGTACCTCCAGTCAGTCCTAACCTCTCCTCCAGTACCTCCAGTCCTAACCTCTCCTCCAGACCTAACCTCTCCTCCAGTCCTAACCTCTCCTCCAGTCCTAACCTCTCCTCCAGTCCTAACCTCTCCTCCAGACCTAACCTCTCCTCCAGTACCTTCAGTCCTAACCTCTCCTCCAGTATCTCCTCCAGTCCTAACCTCTCCTCCAGTACCTCCAGTCAGTCCTAAAATCTCCTCCAGTACCTCCAGCCAGTCCTACCCTCTCCTCCAGTACCTCCAGTCAGTCCTAACCTCTCCTCCAGTCCTAACCTCTCCTTCAGTACCTCCAGTCAGTCCTAACCTCTCCTCCAGTACCTCCAGTCCTAACCTGTCCTCCAGAACCTCTAGTCAGTCCTAACCTCTCCCCCAGTACCTCCAGTCCTAACCTCTCCTCCAGTCCTAACCTCTCCACCAGTACATCCAGTCCTAACCTCTCCTCCAGTCCCAACCTCTCTTCCAGTACCTCTAGTCCTAACCTCTCCTCCAGTCCTAACCTCTCCACGAGTACATCCAGTCCTAACCTCTCCTCCAGTCCTAACCTCTCCTCCAGTCCTAATCTCTCCTCCAGTACCTCCAGTCCTAACCTCTCCTCCAGTCCTAACCTCTCCTCCAGTCCTAACCTCTCCTGCAGTACCTCCAGTCCTAACCTCTCCTCCAGTACTTCCAGTCCTAACCTCTCCTCCAGTCCTAATCTCTCCACCAGTACATCCAGTCCTAACCTCTCCTCTAGTACCTCCAGTCCTAACCTCTCCTCCAGTCCTAACCTCTCCTCCAGTACCTCCAGTCAGTCTTAACCTCTCCTCCAGTACCTCCAGTCCTAACCTCTCCTCCAGTACCTCCAGTCCTAACCTCTCCTCCAGTCCTAACCTCTCCACCAGTACATCCAGTCCTAACCTCTCCTCCAGTCCTAACCTCTCCTCCAAGACCTCCAGTCCTAACCTCTCCACCAGTACCTCCAGTCCTAACCTCTCCTCCAGTCCTAACCTCTCCTCCAGTACCTCCAGTCCTAACCTCTCCTCCAGTCCTAACCTCTCCACCAGTACATCCAGTCCTAACCTCTCCTCCAGTACTTCTAGTCCTAACCTCTCCTCCAATACCTCCAGTCCTAACCTCTCCTCCAGTCCTAACCTCTCCTCCAGTCCTAACCTCTCTTCCAGTACATCCAGTCTTAACCTGTGTGTGTTTTCCTTCTGATGAGAACATGTGCAGGAAGCATGACAGAGAGCAGAGAGTGTGTGTATGTTTGTGTCTTCTCCAGCTGAGAGGCAGGATGCAGACAACCAGGAAGAGATAAGCAGGATGGAGTTGTGTTGTGTGTGTGTTTTTGGTGTTCAGTGTGTATGTGGTGTGTGTGTGTGTGGTGTGTAGTGTGTGGTTTGTAGCGTGTGTGTGTGTGTGTGTGTGTGGTGTGTTGTGTAGTGTGTGTGTGGAATACCAACCAATAAACAACTAGAACAGGGTCAGGGTGGGAAAACCAGCCAATCAACAACTAGAACAGGGTCAAGTTGGGAAAACCAGCCAATCAACAGCTAGAACAGGGTCAGGGTAGACCTACCAACCAAAAAACTGCTAGAACATGGTCAGGGTAGGACTACCAACCAATCAACAGCTAGAACAGGGTCAGGGTGGGAAAACCAGCCAATCAACAACTAGAACAGGGTCAAGGTAGGAATACCAGCCAATGAACAACTAGAACAGGGTCAGGGTGGGACTACCAGCCAATCAACAACTAGAACAGGGTCAGGGTGGGACTACCAGCCAATCAACAACTAGAACAGGGTCAGGGTGGGACTACCAGCCAATCAACAGCTATAGCATGGAAGCTGTGTATCACGTGACACCAAGGTGAAGTTTCCCATAAGTACAGATGTAGGATCAGCTTCCCCTCCCCGACTCTAAACATTACAGCTAGCGGGGAAATACAAAACTGACTCCAGGTCAGCATCTAAGGGCAGCTTCACATGTTCTCTGATTGGAGGTGTGTTTACCTGCAACTCAATGCAACTCCTATTACTAGCCTGTTCAACTCGAATTAAAAACGTGTTCAACCTCTATTACTAGCCTGTTCAACCCCTATTACTAGCCTGTTCAACCCCCCCTATTACTAGCCTGTTCAATCCATATTACTAGCCTGTTCAACCTCTATTACTAGCCTGTTCAACCCCCCCTATTACTAGCCTGTTCAACCCCCCCTATTACTAGCCTGTTCAACCCCACCTATTACTAGCCTGTTCAACCTCTATTACTAGCCTGTTCACCCCCCCCCCCCCCCTATTACTAGCCTGTTCAACCTCTATTACTAGCCTGTTCAACCCCTATTACTAGCCTGTTCAACCTCTATTACTTGCCTGTTCAACCCCTATTACTAGCCTGTTCAACCCCTATTACTAGCCTGTTCAACCTCTATGACTAGCCTGTTCAACCTCTATTACTAGCCTGTTCAACCCCTATTAGTAGCCTGTTCAACCTCTATGACTAGCCTGTTCAACCCCTATTACTAGCCTGTTCAACCCCTATTACTAGCCTGTTCAACCTCTATTACTAGCCTGTTCAACCTCTATTACTAGCCTGTTCAACCTCTATTACTAGCCTGTTCAACCCCACCTATTACTAGCCTGTTCAACCCCTATTACTAGCCTGTTCAACCCCTATTACTAGCCTGTTCAACCTCTATTACTAGCCTGTTCAACCACTATTACTAGCCTGTTCAATCTCTCTTTCGTATCGTCTGAGATCCCCATAGATTGGAAAGCTGCCGCGGTCATCCCCCTCTTCAAAGGGGGAAACACTCTAGACCCAAACTGCTACAGACCTATATCCATCCTACCCTGTCATCTATCCTCACCGACCTTTTCGAATCCCACCGTACCTTCTCCGCTATGCAATTTGGTTTCAGAGCTGGTCACGGGTGCACCTTAGCCACGCTCAAGGTCCTAAACGATATCATAACCGCCATCGATAAGAAACAATACTGTGCAGCTGTATTCATTGACCTGGCCAAGGCTGTCGAATCTGTCAATCACCACATTCTTATTGGCAGACTCAACAGCCTTGGTTTCTCAAATGATGGTTCACCAACTACTTCTCAGACAGAGTTCAGTGTGTCAAATCGGAGGGCCTGTTGTCCGGACATCTGGCAGTCTCTATGGGGGTGCCACAGGGTTCAATTCTCAGGCTGACTCTCTTTTCTGTGTATATCAATGATGTTGCTCTTGCTGCTGGTGATTCTCTGATCCACCTCTACGCAGACGACACCATTCTGTTTACTTCTGACCCCTCCTTGGACACTGTGTTAACTAACCTCCAGAGAGCTTCAATGCCATTCAAATCTCCTTCCGTGGCCTCCAACTGCTCTTAAATGCAAGTAAAACTAAATGCATGCTCTTCAACCGATTGCTACCAGCACCTGCTCGCCCGTCCAGCATCACTACTCTGGACGGCTCTGACTTAGAATACGTGGACAACTACAAATACCTGGGTGTCTGGTTAGACTGTAAACTCTCCTTCCAGACTCACATTAAGCATCTCGGTCCCTCTCCTTGTTCAGGTGGTGTTCGGCGGTCGACGTCACCAACCTTCTAGCCATCATTGATCCATTTTTTAATTTTCCATTGGTTTTGTCTTCCTTCACACCTGGTTCCAATCCCATTCATTACCTGTTGTGTATTTAACCCTCATGTCCTTGTCGGAGATTGTTTGTTGTATGTAGGTGGGTTATTTGTTCTGGTTTTGTCTTGTCTTCCTACACACCTGGTTCCAATCCCATTCATTACCTGTTGTGTATTTAACCCTCATGTCCTTGTCGGAGATTGTTTGTTGTATGTAGGTGGGTTATTTGTTCTGGTTTTGTCTTGTCTTCCTACACACCTGGTTCCAATCCCATTCATTACCTGTTGTGTATTTTCTTACTGACCTTTCCCCCTCTCAGGGGAACACTACGATCCTGGTCGTTGTGGATCGGTTCTCTTGTCGTCTTATCCCATTGCCCGGTCTCCCTACGGCCCTGCAGACTGCGGAAGCCCTTTTCACCCATGTCTTCCGGCACTACGGGGTGCCAGAGGATATAGTGTCTGATCAGGGTCCCCAGTTTACCTCCCGTGTGTGGAGGGCATTTATGGAACGTCCTATTGGGACAGCCCAAGAACCCTTAAAGGCATTTATGGAACGTCTGGGGGTCTCGGTCAGCCTGACCTCAGGGTATCACCCGGAGAGTAATGGGCAGGTGGAGAGAGTGAACCAGGAGGTGGGTAGGTTTTCTGCGGTCGTATTTCCAGGACCGGCCAGGGGAGTGGGCGAGATACATCCCCTGGGCAGAAATGGCCCAGAACTCACTAAGCCACTCCTCCACCAACATGTCACCAATTGAGTGTGTGTTGGGGTACCAGCCGGTCCTGGCACCATGGCATCAGAGCC
>NW_023493659.1:182500-270000 GCF_013265735.2 Oncorhynchus mykiss
ATCTACCATCTGATGTAGAGTATAGCCTTGGTACTACCCATTAATATCAGAAAGGACAACACATCTACCATCTGATGTAGAGTATAGCCTTGGTACTACCCATTAATATCAGAAAGGACAACACATCTACCATCTGTTGTAGAGTACAGCCTTGGTACCACCCATTAATATCAGAAAGGACAACACATCTACCATCTGATGTAGAGTACTACCCATTAATATCAGAAAGGACAACACATCTACCATCTGTTGTAGAGCACAGCCTTGGTACTACCCATTAATATCAGAAAGGACAACACATCTACCATCTGTTGTAGAGTACAGCCTTGATACTACCCATTAATATCAGAAAGGACAACACATCTACCATCTGTTGTAGAGTACTACCCATTAATATCAGAAAGGACAACACATCTACCATCTGTTTTAGAGTATAGCCTTGGTACTACCCATTAATATCAGAAAGGACAACACATCTACCATCTGTTGTAGAGTATAGCCTTGGTACTACCCATTAATATCAGAAAGGACAACACATCTACCATCTGTTGTAGAGTACAGCCTTGGTACTACCCATTAATATCAGAAAGGACAACACATCTACCATCTGATGTAGAGTATAGCCTTGGTACTACCCATTAATATCAGAAAGGACAACACATCTACCATCTGTTGTAGAGCACTACCCATTAATATCAGAAATGACAACACATCTACCATCTGTTGTAGAGTACAGCCTTGATACTACCCATTAATATCAGAAAGGACAACACATCTACCATCTGATGTAGAGTACTACCCATTAATATCAGAAAGGACAACACATCTACCATCTGTTGTAGAGTACTACCCATTAATATCAGAAATGACAACACATCTACCATCTGTTGTAGAGTACAGCCTTGATACTACCCATTAATATCAGAAAGGACAACACATCTACCATCTGTTGTAGAGTACAGCCTTGGTACTACCCGTTAATATCAGAAAGGACAACACATCTACCATCTGTTGTAGAGTATAGCCTTGGTACTACCCGTTAATATCAGAAAGGACAACACATCTACCATCTGATGTAGAGTATAGCCTTGGTACTACCCGTTAATATCAGAAAGGACAACACATCTACCATCTGTTGTAGAGTATAGCCTTGGTACTACCCGTTAATATCAGAAATGACAACACATCTACCATCTGTTGTAGAGTATAGCCTTGGTACTACCCGTTAATATCAGAAATGACAACACATCTACCATCTGTTGTAGAGCACAGCCTTGGTACTACCCATTAATATCAGAAAGGACAACACATCTAGCATCTGTTGTAGAGTATAGCCTTGGTACTACCCATTAATATCAGAAATGACAACACATCTACCATCTGTTGTAGAGTACAGCCTTGGTACTACCCATTATTATCAGAAAGGACAACACATCTACCATCTGTTGTAGAGTATAGCCTTGGTACTACCCATTAATATCAGAAATGACAACACATCTGGCATCTGTTGTAGAGTACAGCCTTGGTACTACCCATTAATATCAGAAAGGACAACACATCTACCATCTGTTGTAGAGTACAGCCTTGGTACTACCCATTAATATCAGAAATGACAACACATCTGGCATCTGTTGTAGAGTACAGCCTTGGTACTACCCATTAATATCAGAAAGGACAACACATCTACCATCTGTTGTAGAGTATAGCCTTGGTACTACCCATTATTATCAGAAAGGACAACACATCTGGCATCTGTTGTAGAGTACAGCCTTGGTACTACCCATTAATATCAGAAAGGACAACACATCTACCATCTGTTGTAGAGTATAGCCTTGGTACTACCCATTATTATCAGAAAGGACAACACATCTGGCATCTGTTGTAGAGTACAGCCTTGGTACTACCCATTAATATCAGAAAGGACAACACATCTACCATCTGTTGTAGAGTACAGCCTTGGTACTACCCATTAATATCAGAAATGACAACACATCTACCATCTGTTGTAGAGTATAGCCTTGGTACTACCCATTAATATCCGAAAGGACAACACATCTAGCATACTAGTAGAATTAAAAAGGGTTCTATAGAGCTGTAAATGTTTCCAAATAGAATCCTATATGGAACCCAAGAGTTCCAAATGGAACTCTTTTGGTTCCGTGGTTCCGTGAAGAAGAACCCCTGGGGTTCTGATCAAACCACCTTCCAAGGGGTTCTACATTGAGCCTTGAAGGGTGCCACGCATAAAGTAAGCAACAGAGCCTTCTAGGTTGTACCCAGAGTGTACTATGATTAAGTGATATACTTCGTAAACGCAACGCTAAGTGGGTTAAGTATGTGGGATGTGACACATATATACGATATGACTCGATAGTCACTGTCTTACTGTAATTCATTAGATTAGATTGATTCTGATAGGCTGTGACACATATATACGATATGACTCGATAGTTACTGTTTTACTGTAATTCATTAGATTAGATTGATTCTGATAGGCTGTGACACATATATACTATATGACTCGATAGTTACTGTCTTACTGTAATTCATTAGATTAGATTGATTCTGATAGGCTGTGACACATATATACGATATGACTCGATAGTCACTGTAATTCATTAGATTAGATTGATTCTGATAGGCTATGACACATATATACGATATGACTCGATAGTCACTGTTTTACTGTAGATTAGATTGATTCTGATAGGCTGTGACACATATATACTATATGACTCGATAGTTACTGTCTTACTGTAATTCATTAGATTAGATTGATTCTGATAGGCTGTGACACATATATACGATATGACTCGATAGTTACTGTCTTACTGTAATTCATTAGATTAGATTGATTCTGATAGGCTGTGACACATATATACGATATGACTCGATAGTCACTGTAATTCATTAGATTAGATTGATTCTGATAAGCTGTGACACATATATACGATATGACTCGATAGTCACTGTTTTACTGTAATTCATTAGATTAGATTGATTCTGATAGGCTGTGACACATATATACTATATGACTCGATAGTCATATAGCTGGCATACCATTGGTCTATATTAGTCTGGATGTCCTACTGCTATACCATTGGTCTATATTAGTCTGGTTGTCCTACTGGCATACCATTGGTCTATATTAGTCTGGTTGTCCTACTGGCATACCATTGGTCTATATTAGTGGAGATGTTTTCCTGTCTGGTTGTCCTTCCTACTTTAAGATTAATTGACTGTTTAGGCTTCTGTAGTTCCTTAGATGACATTCTGGTTAAACTACTGTCATAAATGGGTCACACACACACACACACACACACACAAACACACACACACTCACACAGACTGCTAGTAACGTTGAGCGGGAATTGAGCGGACACTCACCGGCTTTACACGGGTCTTTGTAGTCTATATTTTCCGTCTTGTCTCCTTCGTTGTAATAGTCAAAACTGGGTTCTTCATAGTCGAAGCAGTGAGACAGAGTAGTCCAGACCGTTAGACCCACTACTAACAGCGTTATCCACCGCATCTTAACGTCCACCACGGCTGGAACGCGGTCCAGCTCACACACACACACACACACACACACGAAGAGAGATGAATGAAACTCTTCGCTGCCTCCTCTTCTCCTCCACTCCGGAGACGAGAGCAGGAATTTAACGGCTCATTGTGAAGACTGGATGTCCGACTTGGCTGTGTGCTGTGTGTGTCAGGCGGTAGCCGCTAATGTCTCATGGCGGAACGTCTGTCTGTCTGTCCCGGTGCAGTCCCAGTCCCAGACAAAAAGGCTATAGCCGAGCTCCGACACTCTGAGTCCCTTCTTCTTCCAGCCCGGCGCCGCTCCTAACAGCACTGTGCCCGGGGAAGAGTTCGGTCCTCCAGGGTGAGTCGGAGGGTCGTGTCGCTGTCCCTGTTGGGGAGAGAGGGGACACAGGGCGGCATTACGGCTGCGCTCTGATCCGGTGCTGTAGGAGCAGTCAGCCAACCAGCAGAGTTTTCAAGTTGTAAGAAGTAGAGGACATGGAAACTACCGGACGATTTAGCGAAGAGTAAAGCAAAGAGTTTACCTACCACTAACCTACTGCGCTCTCTCTCTCTCTCTCTCTCTCTCTCTACCACTAACCTACTGCGCTCTCTCTCTCTCTCTCTCTCTACCACTAACCTACTGCTCTCTCTCTCTCTCTCTCTCTCTACCACTAACCTACTGCTCTCTCTTTTTCCCTCACGACATAGTTTCACAGCTCTCTCTCTCTCTCTCTACCACTAACCTACTGCGCTCTCTCTCTCTCTCTCTACCACTAACCTACTGCGCTCTCTTTTTCCCTCACGACATAGTTTCACAGCTCTCTCTCTCTCTCTCTACCACTAACCTACTGCTCTCTCTCTCTCTCTCTCTACCACTAACCTACTGCGCTCTCTCTCTCTCTACCACTAACCTACTGCGCTCTCTCTCTCTACCACTAACCTACTGCGCTCTCTCTCTCTCTCTCTACCACTAACCTACTGCGCTCTCTTTTTCTCTCACGACATAGTTTCACAGCTCTCTCTCTCTCTCTCTTTCTCTCTCCAGCACTTGCCTACTGCACGCTATTTTTCTCCCACTAGATAGTTTCACCTCTCTCTGTGTCTCTCTCTCTCTCTCTCTCTCTCTCTCTCACTCTGTCTCTCTCTGTCTCTCTCTCTCTCTCTCTCTCTCTCTCACTCTGTCTCTCTATCTCTCTGTCTCTCTCACTCTGTCTCTCTGTCCCTCTCTCTCTCTCACACACTCTGTCTCTCTCTGTCTCGCTCTCTCACTCTGTCTCTCTCCCTCTCTCTCCCCCCTCTCTCCCCCCCTCTCCCGTGGAAACAGTCCTTGTCCGTATCCTGTGAACTTCTTGACAGAGCGACCAGCCAATCTCTCCTCACTGATACTATCCTGTCTACTAGTTTACACAGATGATGTCCTATAATGAGGAGAGGACAGATATTCACCTAGCTCATCTTGTTGTTGAGGCAGGCTGGGGGACTAAACCCCTATAATGAAGTGTCCTTCAGCTAGGAGAGGACAGATATTCACCTAGTTCATCTTGTTGTTGAGGCAGGCTGGGGGACTAAACCCCTATAATGAAGTGTACTTCAGCTAGGAGAGGACAGATATTCACCTAGCTCATCTTGTTGTTGAGGCAGGCTGGGGGACTAAACCCCTATAATGAAGTGTACTTCAGCTAGGAGAGGACAGATATTCACCTAGTTCATCTTGTTGTTGAGGCAGGCTGGGGGACTAAACCCCTATAATGAAGTGTACTTCAGCTAGGAGAGGACAGATATTCACCTAGTTCATCTTGTTGTTGAGGCAGGCTGGGGGACTAAACCCCTATAATGAAGTGTACTTCAGCTAGGAGAGGACAGATATTCACCTAGCTCATCTTGTTGTTGAGGCAGGCTGGGGGACTAAACCCCTATAATGAAGTGTACTTCAGCTAGGAGAGGACAGATATTCACCTAGTTCATCTTGTTGTTGAGGCAGGCTGGGGGACTAAACCCCTATAATGAAGTGTACTTCAGCTAGGAGAGGACAGATATTCACCTAGCTCATCTTGTTGTTGAGGCAGGCTGGGGGACTAAACCCCTATAATGAAGTGTACTTCAGCTAGGAGAGGACAGATATTCACCTAGTTCATCTTGTTGTTGAGGCAGGCTGGGGGACTAAACCCCTATAATGAAGTGTACTTCAGCTAGGAGAGGACAGATATTCACCTAGTTCATCTTGTTGTTGAGGCAGGCTGGGGGACTAAACCCCTATAATGAAGTGTCCTTCAGCTAGGAGAGGACAGATATTCACCTAGCTCATCTTGTTGTTGAGGCAGGCTGGGGGACTAAACCCCTATAATGAAGTGTCCTTCAGCTAGGAGAGGACAGATATTCACCTAGCTCATCTTGTTGTTGAGGCGGGCTGGGGGACTAAACCCCAAATCAAACCCGTAGTTGTAAAATGAACAGGAGGGTTTGAATTTGACCCATGTTATATATATAGTCTAGTAAAGCCGGACTGAACAGAGCAGTCTACATGTAGGTGAGAGTCTGGTCATTAAATCATTTCAACTGTCTCTGGGTGAGATCTAACAGGGTGTTAGGCTTAGGGGAAGGTTAGGGTAGGGTTAGGGGAAGGTTAGAGTAGGGTTAGGGGTAGGTTAGGGGAAGGTTAGGGTAGGGTTAGGGTAGGGTTATGGTAAGGTTAGGGGAAGGTTAGGGTAGGGTTAGGTGTTGTATATATACCTGAAGCCAGTCTAGGGTTAGGGTTAGGGTAGATTAGGGTTAGGGTTAGGTTAGAGTAGGGTAGATTAGGGTTAGGGTAGATTAGGGTTAGGGTAGATTAGGGTAGGGTTAGGGTAGGGTTAGGTTAGAGTAGGGTTAGGGTCAGGGTTAGGTTAGATTAGGGTTAGGGTTAGGGTAGGGTTAGGTTGGATTAGGGTTAGGGTCAGGTTAGGTTAGGGTTAGGCTTAGGTTAGCGTTAGTTTAGGGTTAGGGGTAGGGTTAGGTTAGATTAGGGTTAGGGTCAGGTTAGGTTAGATTTGGTTTAGGGTAGGGTTAGGTTAGATTAGGGTTAGGGTCAGGGTTAGGTTAGATTAGGGTTAGGGTTAGGGTAGGGTTAGGTTGGATTAGGGTTAGGGTCAGGTTAGGTTAGGGTTAGCCTTAGGTTAGCGTTAGTTTAGGGTTAGGGGTAGGGTTAGGTTAGATTAGGGTTAGGGTCAGGTTAGGTTAGATTTGGTTTAGGGTAGGGTTGGTTAGATTAGGGTTAGGGTCAGGGTTAGGTTAGATTAGGGTTAGGGTTAGGGTAGGGTTAGGTTGGATTAGGGTTAGGGTCAGGTTAGGTTAGGGTTAGGCTTAGGTTAGCGTTAGTTTAGAGTTAGAGGTAGGGTTAGGTTAGATTAGGGTTAAGGTTAGGGTAAGGGTAGGGTTAAGGTTAGGGTAAGGGTAGGGGTAGGGTTAAGGTTATGGTAGGGGTAGGGTTAAGGTTAGGGTAAGGGTAGGGTTAAGGTTAGGTTAGGGTTAGGGTAGAGTTAGGGTTAATGTTAGGGTAGAGTAGGGTAGAGTTATGGTTAGGGTTAAGGTTAAGGTTAGGGTAAGGGTAGGGTTAAGGTTAGGGTAGAGTAGGGTAGAGTTAGGGTTAATGTTAGGGTAGAGTAGGGTAGAGTTAGGGTTAGGGTTAGGGTAGAGTAGGGTAGAGTTAGGGTTAAGGTTAGGGTAGAGTAGGGTAGAGTTAGGGTAGGGTTAAGGCGAGGGTAAGGGTAGGGTTAAGGTTAGGGTAAGGGTAGGGTTAAGGTTAGGGTAGAGTAGGGTAGAGTTAGGGTTAGGGTTAAGGTTAGGGTAAGGGTAGGGTAGGGTTAAGGGTAGGGTTAAGGTTAGGGTAAGGGTAGGGTTAAGGTTCGGGTAGGGGTAGGGTTAAGGTTAGGGTAGAGTAGGGTAGAGTTAGGGTTAAGGTTAGGGTAAGGGTAGGGTTAAGGGTAGGGTTAAGGTTAGGGTAGGGTAGGGTTAGGGTTAAGGTTAGGGTAAGGGTAGGGTTAAGGTTCGGGTAGGGTTAGGGTTAAGTTTAGGGTAAGGGTAGGGTAAGGGTTAAGGTTAGGGTAGGGGTAGGGTTAAGGTTAGGGTTAGGGTAAGGATAGGGTTCGGGTTAGAGAGAGAGAGCTAGAGTCTGACTGCACATAAAAATTAAACCTCTTCATTGTTAAAGAGGTAGAAATATATATTTATGTTTGTACATGAAAAAACGTAGACGCTTGTTGGGTATAACGCTCTTATTGTTGTTATCATTGTTGTTGTTGTTTGTTGTTGACCAACTACCTGGCCCTTGCAGTGATCAGTTTGTTGATCACCACCTGACCCGTTTACTGTCAACAACAACAACTCTACATTCTCTCCTCTCATATCTTTCAGTCTGCTAAACAGAGAAGTTAAAACACACTGAATATACAGATAGAAATAGCACGAATAGATCTGACATGATTCTCTACTCTGTGTCTGCTTGTCAGAGCTAGGACACAGACTATCGGATCCAGTCTGTATTCATTATTTTGTGACCGTGCTATGAAGGAAGGCCGCTGTGAGACAGACAGACAGAGAGGCGGTAGTTTGGTGTCAAAGGAACAGAGCGCGACCTTACCGAAGAAGGAAATAACCCCACGAGTGACATCATTAGGTTAATAACGGTTTTAATGGAGTCGCCAAACCACTCCACTCCACGCGCCCAACACTAACGAGACGAGGTGAGAGTTCAGTTCACCGCCAGTAAACGCAAATTAGACAGACTAGAGTAGGGTACCGTGAAACTCTATCGAGGTAGGCTAAATCTCTCTCTCTCTCTCTCTCTCTCGCTCTCTCTCCCTCTCTCTCTCTCTCCCATCTACCTGCCGTTGTGTTCACTTCTTCCCTGGGAGTTGCGCGGGTGCTCCATGCTTTCCCACACTGCCGATAACGCCCCGTAGCCCCGCCTGAGTGTGTCCGAGCCCTCGGTGCCTGGTACCCATCATTCCCCTTTCGTGTCCCCCTCTCACCAGAGATTAGACCGGCAGTTCTGTCTGTTCCGTGGCGCGCACAGCGGATTAGTCCTACTGGCCCTGAGGAGAGACTGTGTCGGAGCCGCGCTCTGACTGACGTCACGACATCAATCCCAGCAACGGGCCGCAAATCCCCTGGGGAGAGAGAGTGAGAGAGATACAGAGAGAGAGAGAGAGAGAGAGAGAGAGAGAGAGCCAGAGAGAGAAAGAGATACAGAGAGAGAGAGAGAGATACAGAGAGAGAGAGAGAGAGAGAGACAGAGAGAGAGAGAGATACAGAGAGAGAGACAGAGACAGAGACAGAGAGAGCCAGAGAGAGAGAGAGAGACAGAGAGAGCCAGAGAGAGAGACAGAGAGAGAGAGAAAGAGAGAGAGAGAGAGCGAGAGAGACAGAGACAGAGAGAGCCAGAGAGAGAGAAAGAGAGAGAGTTGTTGGTGGTTATGCTGGTGGTGGTGGTAGTGGTGGTGGTGGTGGGGGTGGGGGTGGTGGTGGGGGTGGGAGTGGTGGTGGGGGTGGTAGTGGTGGTGGTAGTGGTGGTGGTGGTGGGGGTGGTGGTGTGGTGGTGGGGGTGGGAGTGGTGGTGGTAGTGGTGGTTGTGGTGGTGGTGGTGTAGTGGTGGGGGTGGGGGTGTAGTGGTGGTGTAGTGGTGGTGGTGGTGGTGGGGGTGGTATTGGTGGGGGTGGTAGTGGTGGGGGTGGGGGTATTAGTGGTGGTGATGGTGGGGGTGGTGGGGGTGGGGGTGGTGATTAGTGCAGTAATTAGTACAGTATAGTCTCTAAGGTGCCCCCAACCTCCTGTGGTGTCTCTGTACATAGGGCAGTAGTCTCTAAGGTGCCCCCAACCTCCTGTGGTGTCTCTGTACATAGGGCACCAACCTCCTGTGGTGTCTCTGTACATAGGGCACCAACCTCCTGTGGTGTCTCTGTACATAGGGCAGTAGTCTCTAAGGTGTCACCAACCTCCTGGGGTGTCTCTGTAAGGGCAGTAGTCTATAAGGTGTCACCAACCTCCTGTGGTGTCTCCGTACATAAGCAGTAGTCTCTAAGGTGTCACCAACCTCCTGTGGTGTCTCTGTACATAGGGCAGTAGTATCTAAGGTGTCACCAACCTCCTGTGGTGTCTCTAGGGCAGTAGTCTCTAAGGTGTCGCCAACCTCCTGTAATGTCTCTGTACATAGGGCAGTAGTATCTAAGGTGCCACCAACCTCCTATGGTGTCTCTGTACATAGGGCAGTAGTCTCTAAGGTGTCACCAACCTCCTGTGGTGTCTCTGTACATAGGGCAGTAGTCTCTAAGGTGTCACCAACCTCCTGTGGTGTCTCTGTACATAGGGCAGTAGTCTCTAAGGTGCCAACAACCTCCTGTGGTGTCTCTGTAAGGGCAGTAGTCTCTAAGGTGCCACCAACCTCCTGTGGTGTCTCTGTACATAGGGCAGTAGTCTCTAAGGTGCCACCAACCTCCTGTGGTGTCTCTGTACATAGGGCACCAACCTCCTGTGGTGTCTCTGTACATAGGGCAGTAGTCTCTAAGGTGTCACCAACCTCCTGTGGTGTCTCTGTACATAGGGCAGTAGTCTCTAAGGTGTCACCAACCTCCTGTGGTGTCTCTGTACATAGGGCAGTAGTCTCTAAGGTGTCACCAACCTCCTGTGGTGTCTCTGTAAGGGCAGTAGTCTCTAAGGTGTCATCAACCTCCTGTGGTGTCTCTGTAAGGGCAGTAGTCTCTAAGGTGTCACCAACCTCCTGTTGTGTCTCTGTACATAGGACAGTCGTCTCTAAGGTGCCACCAACCTCCTGTGTTGTCTCTGTACATAGGGCAGTAGTCTCTAAGGTGTCACCAACCTCCTGTGGTGTCTCTGTAAGGGCAGTAGTCTCTAAGGTGCCCCCAACCTCCTGTGGTGTCTCTGTTAGGCCAGTAGTCTCTAAGGTGTCACCAACCTCCTGTGGTGTCTCTGTACATAGGGCACCAACCTCCTGTGGTGTCTCTGTACATAGGGCAGTAGTCTATAAGGTGTCACCAACCTCCTGTGGTGTCTCTGTACATAGGACAGTAGTCTATAAGGTGTCACCAACCTCCTGCGGTGTCTCTGTAAGGGCAGTAGTCTCTAAGGTGTCACCAACCTCCTGTTGTGTCTCTGTACATAGGGCAGTAGTCTCTAAGGTGTCACCAACCTCCTGTGGTGTCTCTGTAAGGGCAGTAGTCTCTAAGGTGTCACCAACCTCCTGTGGTGTCTCTGTAAGGGCAGTAGTCTCTAAGGTGTCACCAACCTCCTGTTGTGTCTCTGTACATAGGGCAGTAGTCTCTAAGGTGTCACCAACCTCCTGTGGTGTCTCTGTACATAGGGCAGTAGTCTCTAAGGTGTCACCAACCTCCTGTGGTGTCTCTGTACATAGGACAGTAGTCTCTAAGGTGTCACCAACCTCCTGTGGTGTCTCTGTAAGGGCAGTAGTCTCTAAGGTGTCACCAACCTCCTGTGGTGTCTCTGTAAGGGCAGTAGTCTCTAAGGTGTCACCAACCTCCTGTTGTGTCTCTGTACGTAGGGCAGTAGTCTCTAAGGTGTCACCAACCTCCTGTGGTGTCTCTGTACATAGGGCAGTAGTCTCTAAGGTGTCACCAACCTCCTGTTGTGTCTCTGTACATAGGGCAGTAGTCTCTAAGGTGTCATCAACCTCCTGTGGTGTATCTGTACATAGGGCAGTAGTCTCTAAGGTGTCACCAACCTCCTGTTGTGTCTCTGTACATAGGGCAGTAGTCTCTAAGGTGTCACCAACCTCCTGTGGTGTCTCTATACATAGGGCAGTAGTCTCTAAGGTGTCACCAACCTCCTGTGGTGTCTCTGTTCATAGGGCAGTAGTCTCTAAGGTGTCACCAACCTCCTGTGGTGTCTCTGTAAGGGCAGTAGTCTATAAGGTGGCACCAACCTCCTGTGGTGTCTCTATACATAGGGCAGTAGTCTCTAAGGTGTCACCAACCTCCTGTGGTGTCTCTGTTCATAGGGCAGTAGTCTCTAAGGTGTCACCAACCTCCTGTGGTGTCTCTGTAAGGGCAGTAGTCTATAAGGTGGCACCAACCTCCTGTGGTGTCTCTGTACATAGGGCAGTAGTCTCTAAGGTGTCACCAACCTCCTGTGGTGTCTCTGTAAGGGCAGTAGTCTCTAAGGTGTCACCAACCTCCTGTGGTGTCTCTGTACATAGGGCAGTAGTCTCTAAGGTGTCACCAACCTCCTGTGGTGTCTCTGTTAGGCCAGTAGTCTCTAAGGTGTCACCAACCTCCTGTGGTGTCTCTGTACATAGGGCAGTAGTATCTAAGGTGTCACCAACCTCCTGTGGTGTCTCTGTAAGGGCAGTAGTCTCTAAGGTGTCGCCAACCTCCTGTGGTGTCTCTGTTCATAGGGCAGTAGTCTCTAAGGTGTCACCAACCTCCTGTGGTGTCTCTGTACATAGGTCAGTAGTCTCTAAGGTGTCGCCAACCTCCTGTGGTGTCTCTGTACATAGGTCAGTAGTCTCTAAGGTGTCGCCAACCTCCTGTAATGTCTCTGTAAGGGCAGTAGTCTATAAGGTGTCACCAACCTCCTGTTGTGTCTCTGTACATAGGGCAGTAGTCTCTAAGGTGTCACCAACCTCCTGTGGTGTCTCTGTTCAAAGGGCAGTAGTCTCTAAGGTGTCACCAACCTCCTGTGGTGTCTCTGTACATAGGGCAGTAGTCTCTAAGGTGTCACCAACCTCCTGTAATGTCTCTGTAAGGGCAGTAGTCTATAAGGTGTCACCAACCTCCTGTGGTGTCTCTGTACATAGGGCAGTAGTATCTAAGGTGTCACCAACCTCCTGTGGTGTCTCTGTAAGGGCAGTAGTCTCTAAGGTGTCATCAACCTCCTGTGGTGTCTCTGTAAGGGCAGTAGTCTATAAGGTGGTACCAACCTCCTGTGGTGTCTCTGTACATAGGACATTAGTCTCTAAGGTGTCACCAACCTCCTGTGAAGTCTCCGTACATAAGCAGTAGTCTCTAAGGTGTCACCAACCGCCTGTGGTGTCTCTGTACATAGGGCAGTAGTCTCTAAGGTGTCACCAACCTCCTGTGGTGTCTCTGTACATAGGGCAGTAGTATCTAAGGTGTCACCAACCTCCTGTGGTGTCTCTAGGGCAGTAGTCTCTAAGGTGTCGCCAACCTCCTGTAATGTCTCTGTACATAGGGCAGTAGTATCTAAGGTGCCACCAACCTCCTATGGTGTCTCTGTACATAGGGCAGTAGTCTCTAAGGTGTCACCAACCTCCTGTGGTGTCTCTGTACATAGGGCAGTAGTCTCTAAGGTGTCACCAACCTCCTGTGGTGTCTCTATTTCAGTAGTCTCTAAGTTGTCGCCAACCTCCTGTGGTGTCTCTGTACATAGGTCAGTAGTCTCTAAGGTGTCGCCAACCTCCTGTAATGTCTCTGTAAGGGCAGTAGTCTATAAGGTGTCACCAACCTCCTGTTGTGTCTCTGTACATAGGGCAGTAGTCTCTAAGGTGTCACCAACCTCCTGTGGTGTCTCTGTTCATAGGGCAGTAGTCTCTAAGGTGTCATCAACCTCCTGTGGTGTCTCTGTAAGGGCAGTAGTCTATAAGGTGTCACCAACCTCCTGTGGTGTCTCTGTACATAGGGCAGTAGTCTCTAAGGTGTCACCAACCTCCTGTGGTGTCTCTGTACATAGGGCAGTAGTCTTTAAGGTGTCACCAACCTCCTGTGGTGTCTCTGTACATAGGGCAGTAGTCTCTAAGGTGCCAACAACCTCCTGTGGTGTCTCTGTAAGGGCAGTAGTCTCTAAGGTGCCACCAACCTCCTGTGGTGTCTCTGTACATAGGGCAGTAGTCTCTAAGGTGCCACCAACCTCCTGTGGTGTCTCTGTACATAGGGCACCAACCTCCTGTGGTGTCTCTGTACATAGGGCAGTAGTCTCTAAGGTGTCACCAACCTCCTGTGGTGTCTCTGTACATAGGGCAGTAGTCTCTAAGGTGTCACCAACCTCCTGTGGTGTCTCTGTAAGGGCAGTAGTCTATAAGGTGTCATCAACCTCCTGTGGTGTCTCTGTTCATAGGGCAGTAGTCTCTAAGGTGTCACCAACCTCCTGTGGTGTCTCTGTTCATAGGGCAGTAGTCTATAAGGTGTCATCAACCTCCTGTGGTGTCTCTGTTCATAGGGCAGTAGTCTCTAAGGTGTCACCAACCTCCTGTGGTGTCTCTGTTCATAGGGCAGTAGTCTATAAGGTGTCACCAACCTCCTGTGGTGTCTCTCTAAGGACAGTCGTCTCTAAGGTGCAGGCTTGATAACCGGGTGGAAGCCCGTTACACGTAGAGGACAGTAGTCTATAAGGTGTCACCAACCTCCTGTGGTGTCTCTGTACATAGGGCACCAACCTCCTGTGGTGTCTCTGTACATAGGGCAGTAGTCTCTAAGGTGTCACTAACCTCCTGTGGTGTCTCTGTACATAGGGCAGTAGTCTCTAAGGTGTCACCAACCTCCTGTGGTGTCTCTGTACATAGGGCCGTAGTCTCTAAGGTGTCACCAACCTCCTGTGGTGTCTCTGTACATAGGGCACCAACCTCCTGTGGTGTCTCTGTACATAGGGCAGTAGTCTATAAGGTGTCACCAACCTCCTGTGGTGTCTCTGTACATAGGGCAGTAGTCTCTAAGGTGTCACCAACCTCCTGTGGTGTCTCTGTACATAGGGCAGTAGTCTATAAGGTGTCACCAACCTCCTGTGGTGTCTCTGTACATAGGGCAGTAGTCTATAAGGTGTCACCAACCTCCTGTGGTGTCTCTGTACATAGGGCAGTAGTCTCTAAGGTGTCACCAACCTCCTGTGGTGTCTCTGTACATAGGGCAGTAGTCTCTAAGGTGTCACCAACCTCCTGTGGTGTCTCTGTACATAGGGCAGTAGTCTATAAGGTGTCACCAACCTCCTGTGGTGTCTCTGTACATAGGGCAGTAGTCTATAAGGTGTCACCAACCTCCTGTGGTGTCTCTGTACATAGGGCAGTAGTCTCTAAGGTGTCACCAACCTCCTGTGGTGTCTCTGTACATAGGGCAGTAGTCTCTAAGGTGTCACCAACCTCCTGTAATGTCTCTGTACATAGGGCAGTAGTCTCTAAGGTGCCACCAACCTCCTGTGGTGTCTCTGTAAGGGCAGTAGTCTCTAAGGTGTCACCAACCTCCTGTGGTGTCTCTGTACATAGGGCAGTAGTCTCTAAGGTGTCACCAACCTCCTGTGGTGTCTCTGTAAGGGCAGTAGTCTCTAAGGTGTCACCAACCTCCTGTTGTGTCTCTGTACATAGGGCAGTAGTCTCTAAGGTGTCACCAACCTCCTGTGGTGTATCTGTACATAGGGCAGTAGTCTCTAAGGTGTCACCAACCTCCTGTGGTGTCTCTATACATAGGGCACCAACCACCTGTGGTGTCTCTGTACATAGGGCAGTAGTCTATAAGGTGTCATCAACCTCCTGTGGTGTCTCTGTAAGGGCAGTAGTCTCTAAGGTGTCACCAACCTCCTGTTGTGTCTCTGTACATAGGGCAGTAGTCTCTAAGGTGTCACCAACCTCCTGTTGTGTCTCTGTACATAGGGCAGTAGTCTCTAAGGTGCCACCAACCTCCTGTGGTGTCTCTGTAAGGGCAGTAGTCTCTAAGGTGCAGGCTTGATAACCGGGTGGAAGCTCGTTACATGTAGAGGACAGTCGTCTCTAAGGTGCAGGCTTGATAACCGGGTGGAAGCTCGTTACATGTAGAGGACAGTAGTCTCTAAGGTGCAGGCTTGATAACCGGGTGGAAGCTCGTTACACGTAGAGGACAGTCGTCTCTAAGGTGCAGGCTTGATAACCGGGTGGAAGCCCGTTACACGTAGAGGACAGTCGTCTCTAAGGTGCAGGCTTGATAACCGGGTGGAAGCTCGTTACACGTAGAGGACAGTCGTCTCTAAGGTGCAGGCTTGATAACCGGGTGGAAGCTCGTTACATGTAGAGGACAGTCGTCTCTAAGGCGCAGGCTTGATAACCGGGTGGAAGCTCGTTACATGTAGAGGACAGTCGTCTCTAAGGCGCAGGCTTGATAACCGGGTGGAAGCTCGTTACACGTAGAGGACAGTCGTCTCTAAGGTGCAGGCTTGATAACCGGGTGGAAGCTCGTTACATGTAGAGGACAGTAGTCTCTAAGGCGCAGGCTTGATAACCGGGTGGAAGCTCGTTACATGTAGAGGACAGTCGTCTCTAAGGTGCAGGCTTGATAACCGGGTGGAAGCTCGTTACATGTAGAGGACAGTCGTCTCTAAGGCGCAGGCTTGATAACCGGGTGGAAGCTCGTTACACGTAGAGGACAGTAGTCTCTAAGGCGCAGGCTTGATAACCGGGTGGAAGCCTGTTACACGTAGAGGGCAGAGAAAGAGACATAGTCCCATGAACCCAGCGTGGAGTTCAAACCAGAGGATATCCTCTCTTCCTCTCCTCCCCTCCCTCGCGCCAGTCACCTTGTTGACTTTAGGGGAGACCACTTCACTGTACAGTCGAAAGTGTTTTAAAATGGCCTTTAAGTTTGAGCCGTCAGGGGAAAATGCCTTGTATTGAATCCTAGTCTTCTTCTAAATGAGGAGCAGTGAGAGAGAGAGAGAGAGGGAGAGAGAGAGTGTGTGTGTGTGTGTGTGTGTGTGTGTGTGTGTGTGTGTGTGTGTGTGTGTGTGTGTGTGTGTGTGTGTGTGTGTGTGTGTGTGTGTGTGTGTGTGTGTGTGTGTGTGTGTGTGTGTGTGTGTCTCTGGGGGGGTACAGTGTTAGGGCAGAATGCTGGCGTTGGTACTTTCATAGTTTCAGAGACTTGGTCAGATCGATCCAGGCAGAAAATAGAACCAATTAGACACAACAGCACTAAACTGGCTGAGAGGCTAAAAGTACTGCACTATTTATTCATTTATTTAACCTGTATTTAACTAGGCAGATAAGAACAAATTCTCATTTACAATGACAGCCAAACCCAGACGACGCTGGGGCAATTGTGCGCCGCCCTATGGGACTCCCAATCATGGCCGGTTGTGATACAGCCTGGATTTGAACCAGGGTGTCTTTAGTGACTCATCTAGCGCTGAGAGGCCGTTCCTTAGACCTCTACACCACTAGGGAGCCCTCTAGCACTGAGAGGAGGTGCCTTAGACCTCTGCACCACTAGGGAGCCCTCTAGCACTGAGAGGAGGTGCCTTAGACCTCTGCACCACTAGGGAGCCCTCTAGCACTGAGAGGAGGTGCCTTAGACCTCTGCACCACTAGGGAGCCCTCTAGCACTGAGAGGAGGTGCCTTAGACCTCTGCACCACTAGGGAGCCCTCTAGCACTGAGAGGAGGTGCCTTAGACCTCTGCACCACTAGGGAGCCCTCTAGCACTGAGAGGAGGTGCCTTAGACCTCTGCACCACTAGGGAGCCCACTAGCACTGAGAGGAGGTGCCTTAGACCTCTGCACCACTAGGGAGCCCTCTAGCACTGAGAGGAGGTGCCTTAGACCTCTGCACCACTCAGGAGCCCTCTAGCACTGAGAGGAGGTGCCTTAGACCTCTGCACCACTAGGGAGCCCTATAGCACTGAGAGGAGGTGCCTTAGACCTCTGCACCACTAGGGAGCCCTCTAGCACTGAGAGGAGGTGCCTTAGACCTCTGCACCACTAGGGAGCCCTCTAGCACTGAGAGGAGGTGCCTTAGACCTCTGCACCACTCAGGAGCCCTCTAGCACTGAGAGGAGGTGCCTTAGACCTCTGCACCACTAGGGAGCCCTCTAGCACTGAGAGGAGGTGCCTTAGACCTCTGCACCACTAGGGAGCCCTCTAGCACTGAGAGGAGGTGCCTTAGACCTCTGCACCACTAGGGAGCCCAGTAGCACTGAGAGGAGGTGCCTTAGACCTCTGCACCACTAGGGAGCCCTCTAGCACTGAGAGGAGGTGCCTTAGACCTCTGCACCACTAGGGAGCCCAGTAGCACTGAGAGGAGGTGCCTTAGACCTCTGCACCACTAGGGAGCCCTCTAGCACTGAGAGGAGGTGCCTTAGACCTCTGCACCACTAGGGAGCCCTCTAGCACTGAGAGGAGGTGCCTTAGACCTCTACACCACTAGGGAGCCCTCTAGCACTGAGAGGAGGTGCCTTAGACCTCTGCACCACTAGGGAGCCCTCTAGCACTGAGAGGAGGTGCCTTAGACCTCTACACCACTAGGGAGCCCTCTAGCACTGAGAGGAGGTGCCTTAGACCTCTGCACCACTAGGGAGCCCTCTAGCACTGAGAGGAGGTGCCTTAGACCTCTGCACCACTAGGGAGCCCTCTAGCACTGAGAGGAGGTGCCTTTGACCTCTGCACCACTAGGGAGCCCTCTAGCACTGAGAGGAGGTGCCTTAGACCGCTGCACCACTAGGGAGCCCACTAGCACTGAGAGGAGGTGCCTTAGACCACTGCACCACTAGGGAGCCCTCTAGCACTGAGAGGAGGTGCCTTAGACCTCTGCACCACTAGGGAGCCCTCTAGCACTGAGAGGAGGTGCCTTAGACCTCTGCACCACTAGGGAGCCCTCTAGCACTGAGAGGAGGTGCCTTAGACCTCTGCACCACTAGGGAGCCCTCTAGCACTGAGAGGAGGTGCCTTAGACCTCTGCAACACTAGGGAGCCCAGTAGCACTGAGAGGAGGTGCCTTAGACCTCTGCACCACTAGGGAGCCCAGTAGCACTGAGAGGAGGTGCCTTAGACCTCTGCACCACTAGGGAGCCCACTATATAGGGAATAGGTGGGCCACTTCAAAGCAGGATCAGTGAGTTGGAATATCTTTGCTGAACAAACAGATCGGGGAGAGTTTCCTGTTCATTAATGAACCTAGACTTGAATATGGTTGTTGGTTTAAATAACTGAAACAATCTGTCACCCATTCTGAAGAATGGATTCTTGTGTCGGTGTTAATCTTACATCTCTAGAGAGCTGAAAAAGTTGATAACGGATCAAGAAAACACACACACACGCACACACACACGCGCACACACACACACACACACACACACACACACACACACACACACACACACACACACACACACACACACAAACTTAGACACACACACACAGATCTGGGCCTCAAAATAGACACTTTGGAAAGACTGCCCTCTGGTGGACAATCTGACCAATAACAGACGTACAGGCAGGCAGGTAGAGAGAGACAGACAGACAGACTTTTGTGCCCTCCTCTCCCTGGTCTCCTCCTAATGAAATTAAATCCAAAGGGCTTCATTGGCTGATGGGAAACATACGTTAACATTAACAAAGCAAGTGAAGTAGATAATAAACAATAAAAGTGAACAGTAAACATTACACTCACAGAAGTTCCAAAAGAATAAAGACATTTCAAATGTCATATTATGTCTATATACAGTGTTGTAACGATGTGCAAATAGTTCAAGTACAAAAGGGATAATAAATAAGCATAAATATGGGTTGTATTTACAATGGTGTTTGTTCTTCACTGGTTGCCCTTTTCTCGTGGCAACAGGTCACAGATCTTGCTGCTGTGATGTCACACTGTGGAATTTCACCCAGTAGATATGGGAGTTTATCAAAATTGGATTTGTTTTCTAATTCTTTGTGGATCTGTGTAATCTGAGGGAATATATGGTCATACATTGGGCAGGAGGTTAGGAAGTGCAGCTCAGTTTCCACCTCATTTTGTGGCCAGTGTGCACATAGCTTGGGGTGGGGGCTCTCCCTCCTCTCTCCTCCCCTCTCCTCTCTCCTCCCCTCTCCTCTCTCCTCCCCTCTCCTCTCTCTCCTCTATCCTCCCCTCTCCTCTCTCCTCCCTTCTCCTCTCTCCTCTCCTCCCCTCTCCTCTCTCCTCTCTCTTCTCTCTACTCTCTTCTCTTCTCCCCCTCCTCTCTCCTCCTCTCTCCTCCCTTCTCCTCTCTCCTCCCCTCTCTTCTCTCCTCCCCCTCCTCTCTCCTCCTCTCTCCTCCTCTCTCCTCTCTCCTCCTCTCTCCTCCTCTCTCCTCCCTTCTCCTCTCTCCTCCCCTCTCTTCTCTCCTCCCCTCTCCTCTTTCCTCTCTCCTCCCCTCTCTTCTCTCCTCCCCCTCATCTCTCCTCCTCTCTCCTCCCTTCTCCTCTCTCCTCCCCTCTCTTCTCTCCTCCCCTCCCCTCTCCCCTCCCCTCCCCTCCCCTCTCCTCTCTCCTCCCCTCTCTCCTCTCTCCTCCCTTCTCCCCTCTGCTCCCTTCTCCTCTCTCCTCCCTTGTCCTAACTCCTCTCCTCTCTCCTCCCCTCTCCTCTCTCTCCTCTCTCCTCCCCTCTCTTCTCTCCTCCCCTCCCCTCTCCCCTCCCCTCCCCTCCCCTCTCCTCTCTCCTCCCTTCTCCTCTCTCCTCCCTTCTCCCCTCTGCTCCCTTCTCCTCTCTCCTCCCTTGTCCTAACTCCTCTCCTCTCTCCTCCCCTCTCCTCTCTCTCCTCTCTCCTCCCCTCTCCCCTCTCCTCCCTTCTCCTCTCTTCTCCTCTCTCTTCCCCTCTCCTCTCTCCTCCCTTCTCCTCTCTCCTCTCTCCTCCCCTCTCCTCTCTCCTCTCTCTTCTCTCTATTCTCTTCTCTCCTCCCCCTCCTCTCTCCTCCTCTCTCCTCCCTTCTCCTCTCTCCTCCCCTCTCTTCTCTCCTCCCCCTCCTCTCTCCTCCTCTCTCCTCTCTTCTCCTCTCTCCTCTCTTCTCCTCTCTCATCCCCTCTCCTCCCTTCTCCTAACTCCTCTCCTCTCTCCTCCCCTCTCCTCTCTCTCCTCTCTCCTCCCCTCTCCCCTCTCCTCTCTCTCCTCTCTCCTCCCCTCTCCTCTCTTCTCCTCTCTCCTCTCTCTCCTCTCTCTTCTCTCTACTCTCTCTCCTCTCTCTTCTCTCTACTCTCTTCTCTCCTCTCCTCTCTCCTCCCCTCTCCCCTCTCCTCTCCTCTCTCCTCCCCTCTCCCCTCTCCTCTCCTCTCTCCTCCCCTCTCCCCTCTCCTCTCTCTCCTCCCCTCTCCCCTCTCCTCTCTCTCCTCTCTCCTCCCTTCTCCTCTCTTCTCCTCTCTCCTCTCTCTCCTCTCTCTTCTCTCTACTCTCTTCTCTCCTCCCCCCTCCTCACACCTCCCCCTTCCTCCCTCCTCTCCATTCCCCCAGTGTGTCTGAGTGTTGTTGCTGATCGATAGTATTCATAAGGAGATGTTAATATCAGGTGGTAATCACCCGTCTGACTAATAGGGTAGTGGTGTATTGATCCCATCTATTGATCTGCAGCAGCAGCAGCTAACATTAAAAACAGCTGATTCAAACTCAGAGTTCAGGACAAAAGTGCTGTTGTAGCTGTGTATAGGGGGGGTGGTGTGGGGGGGCGGTGGAGGGGAGCAGTATCTGGGGGAAGTGTGGGGGGGAAGTGTGGGAGGGGGGGCAGTGTGGGAGGGGGGCAGTGTGGGAGGGGAGGTGTGGGAGGGAGAGTGTGGCGGGGGGGTGGGGGGGGAAGTGTGGGAGGGGAGGTGTGGGGTGGGAAGTGTGGGAGGGGAGGTGTGGGAGGGGAAGTGTGGGAGGGGAGGTGTGGGAGGGGAAGTGTGGGAGGGGAGGTGTGGGAGGGGAGGTGTGGGATGGGAAGTGTGGGGGGGTAAGTGTGGGAGGGGAAGTGTGGGAGGGGAGGTGTGGGAGGGGAGGTGTGGGAGGGGAGGTGTGGGGGGGAAGTGTGGGACGGGAGGTGTGGGGTGGGAAGTGTGGGAGGGGAGGTGTGGGAGGGGAAGTGTGGGAGGGGAGGTGTGGGAGGGGAGGTGTGGGATGGGAAGTGTGGGGGGGTAAGTGTGGGAGGGGAAGTGTGGGAGGGGAGGTGTGGGGGGGAAGTGTGGGACGGGAGGTGTGGGAGGGGAAGTGTGGGGTAGGAAGTGTGGGAGGGGACGTGTGGGAGGGAAAGTGTGGGGGGGGAAGTGTGGGAGGGGAAGTGTGGGAGGGGAGGTGTGGGAGGGAAGTGTGGGAGGGGAAGTGTGGGGGGGGAAGTGTGGGAGGGGGGGTGTGGGAGGGGAAGTGTGGGAGGGGAGGTGTGGGAGGGAAGTGTGGGAGGGGAAGTGTGGGGGGGAAAGTGTGGGAGGGGAGGTGTGGGAGGGAAGTGTGGGAGGGGAAGTGTGGGGGGGAAGTGTGGGAGGGGAGGTGTGGGAGGGGCGGTGTGGGAGGGGAGGTGTGGGAGGGGGGGTGTGGGGGGGAAGTGTGGGAGGGGGGGTGTGGGAGGGGAAGTGTGGGGGTGGGTGTGGGAGGGGAGGGGTGGGAGGGGGGGTATGGGGGGGAAGTGTGGGAGGGGAGGTGTGGGGGGGAAGTGTGGGAGGGGGGCAGTGTGGGGGGGCAGTGTGTGGGGGAAGTGTGGGAGGGGGGCAGTGTGGTAGGGCAGTGTTGGGGGGCAGTGTGGGAGGGGAAGTGTGGGAGGGGGAAATTGTGGGAAGTGTGGGAGGGGGAAGTGTGGGGGGGGAAGTTTGGGAGGGGCAGTGTAGGAGGGGCAGTGTGGGTGTAATTACACCTGGTTGGACCAACAGACAGTTACATTAGTAGTAGTGGTGTGTTGTGTTCTGTTGGACCTACAGACAGTTAGATTAGTAATAGTGGTGTGTTTTAATGTGTTCTGTTGGACCTACAGACAGTTAGATTAGTAGTAGTGGTGTGTTGTGTTCTGTTGGACCTACAGACAGTTAGATTAGTAGTAGTGGTGTGTTGTGTTCTGTTGGACCTACAGACAGTTAGATTAGTAGTAGTGGTGTGTTGTGTTCTGTTGGACCTACAGACAGTTAGATTAGTAGTAGTGGTGTGTTGTGTTCTATTGGACCTACAGACAGTTAGATTAGTAATAGTGGTGTGTTGTGTTCTGTTGGACCTACAGACAGTTAGATTAGTAATAGTGGTGTGTTGTGTTCTGTTGGACCTACAGACAGTTAGATTAGTAGTAGTGGTGTGATGTGTTCTGTTGGACCTACAGACAGTTAGATTAGTAGTAGTGGTGTGTTGTGTTCTGTTGGACCTACAGACAGTTAGATTAGTAGTAGGGGTGTGTTTTATTATAAACCCTAGCTAGGAGGTAGAGATACCATGACATATGGTCTCCATTATAAACCCTAGCTAGGAGGTAGAGATACCATGATATATGGTCTCCATTATAAACCCTAGCTAGGAGGTAGAGATACCATGACATATGGTCTCCATTATAAACCCTAGCTAGGAGGTAGAGATACCATGACATATGGTCTGTCTCCATTATAAACCCTAGCTAGGAGGTAGAGATACCATGACATATGGTCTCCATTATAAACCCTAGCTAGGAGGTAGAGATACCATGACATATGGTCTGTCTCCATTATAAACCCTAGCTAGGAGGAAGAGATACCATGACATATGGTCTCCATTATAAACCCTAGCTAGGAGGAAGAGATACCATGACATATGGTCTCCATTATAAACCCTAGCTAGGAGGTAGAGATACCATGACATATGGTCTCCATTATAAACCCTAGCTAGGAGGTAGAGATACCATGACATATGGTCTGTCTCCATTATAAACCCTAGCTAGGAGGTAGAGATACCATGACATATGGTCTCCATTATAAACCCTAGCTAGGAGGTAGAGATACCATGACATATGGTCTCCATTATAAACCCTAGCTAGGAGGTAGAGATACCATGACATATGGTCTTAGTTATAAACCCTAGCTAGGAGGTAGAGATACCATGACAATGGTCTCCATTATAAACCCTAGCTAGGAGGTAGAGATACCATGACATATGGTCTGTCTCCATTATAAACCCTAGCTAGGAGGTAGAGATACCATGACATATGGTCTCCATTATAAACCCTAGCTAGGAGGAAGAGATACCATGGCATATGGTCTGTCTCCATTATAAACCCTAGCTAGGAAGTAGAGATACCATGACCTATGGTCTGTCTCCATTATAAACCCTAGCTAGGAGGTAGAGATACCATGGCATATGATCTTAGTTATAAACCCTAGCTGGGAGGTAGAGATACCATGGCATATGGTCTCCATTATAAACCCTAGCTAGGAGGTAGAGATACCATGACATATGGTCTCCATTATAAACCCTAGCTAGGAGGTAGAGATACCATGACATATGGTCTCCATTATAAACCCTAGCTAGGAGGTAGAGATACCATGACATATGGTCTCCATTATAAACCCAGCTAGGAGGTAGAGATACCATGACATATGGTCTGTCTCCATTATAAACCCTAGCTAGGAGGTAGAGATACCATGACATATGGTCTCCATTATAAACCCTAGCTAGGAGGTAGAGATACCATGACATATGGTCTCCATTATAAACCCAGCTAGGAGGTAGAGATACCATGACATATGGTCTTAGTTATAAACCCTAGCTAGGAGGTAGAGATACCATGACATATGGTCTCCATTATAAACCCTAGCTAGGAGGTAGAGATACCATGACATATGGTCTCCATTATAAACCCTAGCTAGGAGGTAGAGATACCATGACATATGGTCTCCATTATAAACCCTAGCTAGGAGGAAGAGATACCATGACATATGGTCTCCATTATAAACCCTAGCTAGGAGGTAGAGATACCATGAAATATGGTCTCCATTATAAACCCTAGCTAGGAGGTAGAGATACCATGACATATGGTCTGTCTTCATTATAAACCCTAGCTAGGAGGTAGAGATACCATGACATATGGTCTCCATTATAAACCCAGCTAGGAGGAAGAGATACCATGACATATGGTCTCCATTATAAACCCTAGCTAGGAGGTAGAGATACCATGACATATGGTCTGTCTCCATTATAAACCCTAGCTAGGAGGTAGAGATACCATGACATATGGTCTCCATTATAAACCCTAGCTAGGAGGTAGAGATATATGGTCTGTCTTCATTATAAACCCTAGCTAGGAGGTAGAGATACCATGACATATGGTCTCCATTATAAACCCTAGCTAGGAGGTAGAGATACCATGACATATGGTCTCCATTATAAACCCTAGCTAGGAGGTAGAGATACCATGACATATGGTCTGTCTCCATTATAAACCCTAGCTAGGAGGTAGAGATACCATGACATATGGTCTTCATTATAAACCCTAGCTAGGAGGTAGAGATACCATGACATATGGTCTGTCTCCATTATAAACCCTAGCTAGGAGGTAGAGATACCATGACATATGGTCTCCATTATAAACCCTAGCTAGGAGGTAGAGATACCATGACATATGGTCTCCATTATAAACCCTAGCTAGGAGGTAGAGATACCATGACATATGGTCTGTCTCCATTATAAACCCTAGCTAGGAGGTAGAGATACCATGACATATGGTCTCCATTATAAACCCTAGCTAGGAGGTAGAGATACCATGACATATGGTCTGTCTCCATTATAAACCCTAGCTAGGAGGTAGAGATACCATGACATATGGTCTCCATTATAAACCCTAGCTAGGAGGTAGAGATACCATGACATATGGTCTCCATTATAAACCCTAGCTAGGAGGTAGAGATACCATGACATATGGTCTCCATTATAAACCCTAGCTAGGAGGTAGAGATACCATGACATATGGTCTGTCTCCATTATAAACCCTAGCTAGGAGGTAGAGATACCATGACATATGGTCTCCATTATAAACCCTAGCTAGGAGGTAGAGATACCATGGCATATGGTCTCCATTATAAACCCTAGCTAGGAGGTAGAGATACCATGACATATGGTCTCCATTATAAACCCTAGCTAGGAGGTAGAGATACCATGACATATGGTCTGTCTCCATTATAAACCCTAGCTAGGAGGTAGAGATACCATGACATATGGTCTCCATTATAAACCCTAGCTAGGAGGTAGAGATACCATGACATATGGTCTCCATTATAAACCCTAGCTAGGAGGTAGAGATACCATGACATATGGTCTCCATTATAAACCCTAGCTAGGAGGTAGAGATACCATGACATATGGTCTGTCTCCATTATAAACCCTAGCTAGGAGGTAGAGATACCATGACATATGGTCTGTCTCCATTATAAACCCTAGCTAGGAGGTAGAGATACCATGACATATGGTCTGTCTCCATTATAAACCCTAGCTAGGAGGTAGAGATACCATGACATATGGTCTCCATTATAAACCCTAGCTAGGAGGTAGAGATACCATGACATATGGTCTGTCTCCATTATAAACCCTAGCTAGGAGGTAGAGATACCATGACATATGGTCTCCATTATAAACCCTAGCTAGGAGGTAGAGATACCATGACATATGGTCTGTCTCCATTATAAACCCTAGCTAGGAGGTAGAGATACCATGACATATGGTCTGTCTCCATTATAAACCCTAGCTAGGAGGTAGAGATACCATGACATATGGTCTCCATTATAAACCCTAGCTAGGAGGTAGAGATACCATGACATATGGTCTCCATTATAAACCCTAGCTAGGAGGTAGAGATACCATGACATATGGTCTCCATTATAAACCCTAGCTAGGAGGTAGAGATACCATGACATATGGTCTCCATTATAAACCCTAGCTAGGAGGAAGAGATACCATGACATATGGTCTCCATTATAAACCCTAGCTAGGAGGTAGAGATACCATGACATATGGTCTCCATTATAAACCCTAGCTAGGAGGTAGAGATACCATGACATATGGTCTGTCTCCATTATAAACCCTAGCTAGGAGGTAGAGATACCATGACATATGGTCTCCATTATAAACCCTAGCTAGGAGGTAGAGATACCATGACATATGGTCTGTCTCCATTATAAACCCTAGCTAGGAGGTAGAGATACCATGACATATGGTCTGTCTCCATTATAAACCCTAGCTAGGAGGTAGAGATACCATGACATATGGTCTCCATTATAAACCCTAGCTAGGAGGTAGAGATACCATGACATATGGTCTCCATTATAAACCCTAGCTAGGAGGTAGAGATACCATGACATATGGTCTCCATTATAAACACTAGCTAGGAGGTAGAGATACCATGACATATGGTCTCCATTATAAACCCTAGCTAGGAGGTAGAGATACCATGGCATATGGTCTCCATTATAAACCCTAGCTAGGAGGTAGAGATACCATGACATATGGTCTCCATTATAAACCCTAGCTAGGAGGTAGAGATACCATGACATATGGTCTGTCTCCATTATAAACCCTAGCTAGGAGGTAGAGATACCATGACATATGGTCTCCATTATAAACCCTAGCTAGGAGGTAGAGATACCATGACATATGGTCTCCATTATAAACCCTAGCTAGGAGGTAGAGATACCATGACATATGGTCTGTCTCCATTATAAACCCTAGCTAGGAGGTAGAGATACCATGACATATGGTCTCCATTATAAACCCTAGCTAGTAGGTAGAGATACCATGACATATGGTCTCCATTATAAACCCTAGCTAGGAGGTAGAGATACCATGACATATGGTCTCCATTATAAACCCTAGCTAGGAGGTAGAGATACCATGACATATGGTCTCCATTATAAACCCTAGCTAGGAGGTAGAGATACCATGACATATGGTCTGTCTCCATTATAAACCCTAGCTAGGAGGTAGAGATACCATGACATATGGTCTCCATTATAAACCCTAGCTAGGAGGTAGAGATACCATGACATATGGTCTCCATTATAAACCCTAGCTAGTAGGTAGAGATACCATGACATATGGTCTCCATTATAAACCCTAGCTAGGAGGTAGAGATACCATGACATATGATCTCCATTATAAACCCTAGCTAGGAGGTAGAGATACCATGACATATGGTCTGTCTCCATTATAAACCCTAGCTAGGAGGTAGAGATACCATGACATATGGTCTCCATTATAAACCCTAGCTAGTAGGTAGAGATACCATGACATATGGTCTCCATTATAAACCCTAGCTAGGAGGTAGAGATACCATGCCATATGATCTCCATTATAAACCCTAGCTAGGAGGTAGAGATACCATGACATATGGTCTGTCTCCATTATAAACCCTAGCTAGGAGGTAGAGATACCATGACATATGGTCTGTCTCCATTATAAACCCTAGCTAGGAGGTAGAGATACCATGACATATGGTCTCCATTATAAACCCTAGCTAGGAGGTAGAGATACCATGACATATGGTCTCCATTATTAACCCTAGCTAGGAGGTAGAGATACCATGACATATGGTCTCCATTATTAACCCTAGCTAGGAGGTAGAGATACCATGACATATGGTCTCCATTATAAACCCTAGCTAGGAGGTAGAGATACCATGACATATGGTCTCCATTATAAACCCTAGCTAGGAGGTAGAGATACCATGACATATGGTCTCCATTATAAACCCTAGCTAGGAGGTAGAGATACCATGACATATGGTCTGTCTCCATTATAAACCCTAGCTAGGAGGTAGAGATACCATGACATATGGTCTCCATTATTAACCCTAGCTAGGAGGTAAAGATACCATGACATATGGTCTCCATTATAAACCCTAGCTAGGAGGTAGAGATACCATGACATATGGTCTCCGTTATAAACCCTAGCTAGGAGGTAGAGATACCATGACATATGGTCTCCATTATAAACCCTAGCTAGGAGGTAGAGATACCATGACATATGGTCTCCATTATAAACCCTAGCTAGGAGGTAGAGATACCATGACTTATGGTCTCCATTATAAACCCTAGCTAGGAGGAAGAGATACCATGACATATGGTCTCCATTATAAACCCTAGCTAGGAGGTAGAGATACCATGACATATGGTCTCCATTATAAACCCTAGCTAGGAGGTAGAGATACCATGACATATGGTCTCCATTATAAACCCTAGCTAGGAGGAAGAGATACCATGACATATGGTCTCCATTATAAACCCTAGCTAGTAGGTAGAGATACCATGACATATGGTCTGCCTCCATTATAAACCCTAGCTAGTAGGTAGAGATACCATGACAGTTATAAACCTACACACCCTTTCCTAAGTCTTATTCATAAGTATACTGTATATATATATATATATTATATCAAACTTGCTTGAAGCACAATCTTGTCAGGGATAAATGATTAGGACACTAGTTATGTGTTGTAAGAGTGTATTCAAAGAAAATTCACAGAGGTTCAACAGTATATTATATTATCATGGTATCATTCACAGAGGTTCAACAGTATGTTATATTATCATGGTATCATTCAGAGGTTCAGCAGTATGTTATATTATCATGGTATCATTCACAGAGGTTCAACAGTATGTTATATTATCATGGTATCATTCACAGAGGTTCAGCAGTATGTTATATTATCATGGTGTCATTCACAGAGGTTCAACAGTATGTTATATTATCATGGTATCATTCACAGAGGTTCAACAGTATGTTATATTATCATGGTATCATTCACAGAGGTTCAACAGTATGTTATATTATCATGGTGTCATTCACAGAGGTTCAACAGTATGTTATATTATCATGGTATCATTCACAGAGGTTCAACAGTATGTTATATTATCATGGTGTCATTCACAGAGGTTCAACAGTATGTTATATTATCATGGTATCATTCACAGGGGTTCAACAGTATGTTATATTATCATGGTATCATTCACAGAGGTTCAGCAGTATGTTATATTATCATGGTATCATTCACAGAGGTTCAACAGTATGTTATATTATCATGGTGTCATTCACAGGGGTTCAACAGTATGTTATATTATCATGGTATCATTCAGAGGTTCAACAGTATGTTATATTATCATGGTATCATTCACAGAGGTTCAGCAGTATGTTATATTATCATGGTATCATTCAGAGGTTCAACAGTATGTTATATTATCATGGTGTCATTCACAGAGGTTCAGCAGTATGTTATATTATCATGGTATCATTCACAGAGGTTCAACAGTATGTTATATTATCATGGTGTCATTCACAGAGGTTCCGCAGTATGTTATATTATCATGGTATCATTCACAGAGGTTCAACAGTATGTTATATTATCATGGTATCATTCACAGAGGTTCAGCAGTATGTTATATTATCATGGTATCATTCAGAGGTTCAACAGTATATTATATTATCATGGTATCATTCACAGAGGTTCAACAGTATGTTATATTATCATGGTATCATTCACAGAGGTTCAGCAGTATGTTATATTATCATGGTATCATTCACAGAGGTTCAGCAGTATGTTATATTATCATGGTATCATTCACAGAGGTTCAACAGTATGTTATATTATCATGGTATCATTCACAGAGGTTCAGCAGTATGTTATATTATCATGGTATCATTCACAGAGGTTCAACAGTATGTTATATTATCATGGTATCATTCACAGAGGTTCAACAGTATGTTATATTATCATGGTATCATTCACAGAGGTTCAACAGTATGTTATATTATCATGGTGTCATTCACAGAGGTTCAACAGTATGTTATATTATCATGGTATCATTCACAGAGGTTCAACAGTATGTTATATTATCATGGTATCATTCACAGAGGTTCAGCAGTATATTATATTATCATGGTATCATTCACAGAGGTTCAACAGTATATATTATATTATCATGGTATCATTCACAGAGGTTCAACAGTATGTTATATTATCATGGTGTCATTCACAGAGGTTCAGCAGTATGTTATATTATCATGGTATCATTCACAGAGGTTCAACAGTATGTTATATTATCATGGTATCATTCACAGAGGTTCAGCAGTATGTTATATTATCATGGTATCATTCACAGAGGTTCAACAGTATGTTATATTATCATGGTGTCATTCACAGAGGTTCAACAGTATGTTATATTATCATGGTATCATTCACAGAGGTTCAACAGTATGTTATATTATCATGGTATCATTCACAGAGGTTCAACAGTATGTTATATTATCATGGTATCATTCACAGAGGTTCAGCAGTATGTTATATTATCATGGTGTCATTCAGAGGTTCAACAGTATGTTATATTATCATGGTATCATTCACAGAGGTTCAACAGTATGTTATATTATCATGGTATCATTCACAGAGGTTCAGAAGTATATTATATTATCATGGTATCATTCACAGAGGTTCAGCAGTATGTTATATTATCATGGTATCATTCACAGAGGTTCAGCAGTATATTATATTATCATGGTATCATTCACAGAGGTTCAGCAGTATGTTATATTATCATGGTATCATTCACAGAGGTTCAACAGTATGTTATATTATCATGGTGTCATTCACAGAGGTTCAGCAGTATGTTATATTATCATGGTATCATTCACAGAGGTTCAGCAGTATGTTATATTATCATGGTATCATTCACAGAGGTTCAACAGTATGTTATATTATCATGGTATCATTCACAGAGGTTCAACAGTATGTTATATTATCATGGTATCATTCACAGAGGTTCAACAGTATGTTATATTATCATGGTATCATTCAGAGGTTCAACAGTATGTTATATTATCATGGTGTCATTCACAGAGGTTCAACAGTATGTTATATTATCATGGTATCATTCACAGAGGTTCAACAGTATGTTATATTATCATGGTATCATTCACAGAGGTTCAGCAGTATGTTATATTATCATGGTATCATTCACAGAGGTTCAACAGTATGTTATATTATCATGGTATCATTCACAGAGGTTCAGCAGTATGTTATATTATCATGGTGTCATTCACAGAGGTTCAACAGTATGTTATATTATCATGGTATCATTCACAGAGGTTCAACAGTATGTTATATTATCATGGTGTCATTCACAGAGGTTCAGCAGTATGTTATATTATCATGGTATCATTCACAGAGGTTCAACAGTATGTTATATTATCATGGTATCATTCACAGAGGTTCAGCAGTATGTTATATTATCATGGTATCATTCAGAGGTTCAACAGTATGTTATATTATCATGGTATCATTCACAGAGGTTCAACAGTATGTTATATTATCATGGTATCATTCACAGAGGTTCAACAGTATGTTATATTATCATGGTATCATTCACAGAGGTTCAACAGTATGTTATATTATCATGGTATCATTCACAGAGGTTCAGCAGTATGTTATATTATCATGGTGTCATTCACAGAGGTTCAACAGTATGTTATATTATCATAGTATCATTCACAGAGGTTCAACAGTATGTTTTATTATCATGGTATCATTCACAGAGGTTCAGCAGTATGTTATATTATCATGGTATCATTCACAGAGGTTCAGCAGTATGTTATATTATCATGGTATCATTCACAGAGGTTCAGCAGTATGTTATATTATCATGGTATCATTCACAGAGGTTCAACAGTATGTTATATTATCATGGTATCATTCACAGAGGTTCAACAGTATGTTATATTATCATGGTGTCATTCACAGAGGTTCAACAGTATGTTATATTATCATGGTATCATTCACAGAGGTTCAACAGTATGTTATATTATCATGGTATCATTCAGAGGTTCAACAGTATGTTATATTATCATGGTATCATTCACAGAGGTTCAGCAGTATGTTATATTATCATGGTATCATTCACAGAGGTTCAGCAGTATGTTATATTATCATGGTATCATTCACAGAGGTTCAACAGTATGTTATATTATCATGGTATCATTCACAGAGGTTCAACAGTATGTTATATTATCATGGTATCATTCAGAGGTTCAACAGTATGTTATATTATCATGGTATCATTCACAGAGGTTCAACAGTATGTTATATTATCATGGTATCATTCACAGAGGTTCAGCAGTATGTTATATTATCATGGTATCATTCACAGAGGTTCAGCAGTATATTATATTATCATGGTATCATTCACAGAGGTTCAACAGTATGTTATATTATCATGGTATCATTCACAGAGGTTCAACAGTATGTTATATTATCATGGTATCATTCACAGAGGTTCAACAGTATGTTATATTATCATGGTATCATTCACAGAGGTTCAACAGTATGTTATATTATCATGGTATCATTCACAGAGGTTCAACAGTATGTTATATTATCATGGTGTCATTCACAGAGGTTCAGCAGTATATTATATTATCATGGTATCATTCACAGAGGTTCAACAGTATGTTATATTATCATGGTGTCATTCACAGAGGTTCAGCAGTATGTTATATTATCATGGTATCATTCACAGAGGTTCAACAGTATGTTATATTATCATGGTATCATTCACAGAGGTTCAACAGTATGTTATATTATCATGGTATCATTCACAGAGGTTCAGCAGTATGTTATATTATCATGGTGTCATTCACAGAGGTTCAACAGTATGTTATATTATCATGGTATCATTCACAGAGGTTCAACAGTATGTTATATTATCATGGTGTCATTCACAGAGGTTCAGCAGTATGTTATATTATCATGGTATCATTCACAGAGGTTCAACAGTATGTTATATTATCATGGTATCATTCACAGAGGTTCAGCAGTATGTTATATTATCATGGTATCATTCAGAGGTTCAACAGTATGTTATATTATCATGGTATCATTCACAGAGGTTCAGCAGTATGTTATATTATCATGGTATCATTCACAGAGGTTCAACAGTATGTTATATTATCATGGTGTCATTCACAGAGGTTCAGCAGTATGTTATATTATCATGGTATCATTCAGAGGTTCAACAGTATGTTATATTATCATGGTGTCATTCACAGGGGTTCAGCAGTATGTTATATTATCATGGTATCATTCACAGAGGTTCAACAGTATGTTATATTATCATGGTATCATTCACAGAGGTTCAGCAGTATGTTATATTATCATGGTATCATTCACAGAGGTTCAACAGTATGTTATATTATCATGGTATCATTCACAGAGGTTCAACAGTATGTTATATTATCATGGTATCATTCACAGAGGTTCAGCAGTATGTTATATTATCATGGTATCATTCACAGAGGTTCAGCAGTATATTATATTATCATGGTATCATTCACAGAGGTTCAACAGTATGTTATATTATCATGGTATCATTCACAGAGGTTCAACAGTATGTTATATTATCATGGTATCATTCACAGAGGTTCAACAGTATGTTATATTATCATAGTATCATTCACAGAGGTTCAACAGTATGTTATATTATCATGGTATCATTCACAGAGGTTCAACAGTATGTTATATTATCATGGTAACATTCACAGAGGTTCAACAGTATGTTATATTATCATGGTAACATTCACAGAGGTTCAACAGTATGTTATATTATCATGGTGTCATTCACAGAGGTTCAGCAGTATGTTATATTATCATGGTATCATTCACAGAGGTTCAACAGTATGTTATATTATCATGGTATCATTCACAGAGGTTCAGCAGTATATATTATATTATCATGGTGTCATTCACAGAGGTTCAACAGTATGTTATATTATCATGGTATCATTCACAGAGGTTCAACAGTATGTTATATTATCATGGTATCATTCACAGAGGTTCAGCAGTATATTATATTATCATGGTATCATTCACAGAGGTTCAACAGTATATTATATTATCATGGTATCATTCACAGAGGTTCAGCAGTATGTTATATTATCATGGTATCATTCACAGAGGTTCAACAGTATATTATATTATCATGGTATCATTCACAGAGGTTCAACAGTATGTTATATTATCATGGTATCATTCACAGAGGTTCAACAGTATATTATATTATCATGGTGTCATTCACAGAGGTTCAACAGTATATTATATTATCATGGTATCATTCACAGAGGTTCAACAGTATGTTATATTATCATGGTGTCATTCACAGAGGTTCAACAGTATATTATATTATCATGGTATCATTCACAGAGGTTCAGCAGTATGTTATATTATCATGGTATCATTCACAGAGGTTCAACAGTATGTTATATTATCATGGTGTCATTCACAGAGGTTCAACAGTATGTTATATTATCATGGTATCATTCACAGAGGTTCAGCAGTATGTTATATTATCATGGTATCATTCACAGAGGTTCAACAGTATGTTATATTATCATGGTATCATTCACAGAGGTTCAGCAGTATGTTATATTATCATGGTATCATTCACAGAGGTTCAACAGTATGTTATATTATCATGGTGTCATTCACAGGGGTTCAACAGTATGTTATATTATCATGGTGTCATTCACAGGGGTTCAACAGTATGTTATATTATCATGGTGTCATTCACAGAGGTTCAACAGTATGTTATATTATCATGGTATCATTCACAGAGGTTCAGCAGTATGTTATATTATCATGGTATCATTCACAGAGGTTCAACAGTATGTTATATTATCATGGTATCATTCAGAGGTTCAACAGTATGTTATATTATCATGGTATCATTCACAGAGGTTCAGCAGTATGTTATATTATCATGGTGTCATTCACAGAGGTTCAGCAGTATGTTATATTATCATGGTATCATTCACAGAGGTTCAACAGTATGTTATATTATCATGGTATCATTCAGAGGTTCAACAGTATGTTATATTATCATGGTATCATTCAGAGGTTCAACAGTATGTTATATTATCATGGTGTCATTCACAGAGGTTCAACAGTATGTTATATTATCATGGTATCATTCACAGAGGTTCAACAGTATGTTATATTATCATGGTGTCATTCACAGAGGTTCAGCAGTATGTTATATTATCATGGTATCATTCACAGAGGTTCAACAGTATGTTATATTATCATGGTATCATTCACAGAGGTTCAACAGTATGTTATATTATCATGGTATCATTCACAGAGGTTCAGCAGTATGTTATATTATCATGGTATCATTCACAGAGGTTCAACAGTATGTTATATTATCATGGTTATCATTCACAGAGGTTCAACAGTATGTTATATTATCATGGTATCATTCACAGAGGTTCAGCAGTATGTTATATTATCATGGTATCATTCACAGAGGTTCAGCAGTATGTTATATTATCATGGTATCATTCACAGAGGTTATTATCATGGTATCATTCACAGAGGTTATTATCATGGTATCATTCACAGAGGTTCAGCAGTATGTTATATTATCATGGTGTCATTCACAGAGGTTCAACAGTATGTTATATTATCATGGTATCATTCAGAGGTTCAACAGTATGTTATATTATCATGGTATCATTCAGAGGTTCAACAGTATGTTATATTATCATGGTATCATTCACAGAGGTTCAGCAGTATATTATATTATCATGGTATCATTCACAGAGGTTCAACAGTATGTTATATTATCATGGTATCATTCACAGAGGTTCAACAGTATATTATATTATCATGGTATCATTCACAGAGGTTCAGCAGTATGTTATATTATCATGGTATCATTCACAGAGGTTCAACAGTATGTTATATTATCATGGTATCATTCACAGAGGTTCAACAGTATGTTATATTATCATGGTATCATTCACAGAGGTTCAACAGTATGTTATATTATCATGGTATCATTCACAGAGGTTCAACAGTATGTTATATTATCATGGTATCATTCACAGAGGTTCAACAGTATGTTATATTATCATGGTATCATTCACAGGGGTTCAGCAGTATGTTATATTATCATGGTATCATTCACAGAGGTTCAACAGTATGTTATATTATCATGGTATCATTCACAGAGGTTCAGCAGTATGTTATATTATCATGGTGTCATTCACAGAGGTTCAGCAGTATGTTATATTATCATGGTGTCATTCACAGAGGTTCAGCAGTATGTTATATTATCATGGTATCATTCACAGAGGTTCAACAGTATGTTATATTATCATGGTATCATTCACAGAGGTTCAGCAGTATGTTATATTATCATGGTGTCATTCACAGAGGTTCAGCAGTATGTTATATTATCATGGTATCATTCACAGAGGTTCAACAGTATGTTATATTATCATGGTATCATTCACAGAGGTTCAACAGTATGTTATATTGTCATGGTATCATTCACAGAGGTTCAGCAGTATGTTATATTATCATGGTATCATTCACAGAGGTTCAACAGTATGTTATATTATAATGGTATCATTCAGAGGTTCAACAGTATGTTATATTATCATGGTATCATTCACAGAGGTTCAACAGTATGTTATATTATCATGGTATCATTCACAGAGGTTCAACAGTCTGTTATATTATCATGGTATCATTCACAGAGGTTCAGCAGTATGTTATATTATCATGGTATCATTCACAGAGGTTCAGCAGTATGTTATATTATCATGGTATCATTCACAGAGGTTCAACAGTCTGTTATATTATCATGGTATCATTCACAGAGGTTCAGCAGTATGTTATATTATCATGGTGTCATTCACAGAGGTTCAACAGTATGTTATATTATCATGGTATCATTCACAGAGGTTCAGCAGTATGTTATATTATCATGGTATCATTCACAGAGGTTCAACAGTATGTTATATTATCATGGTGTCATTCAGAGGTTCAACAGTATGTTATATTATCATGGTATCATTCACAGAGGTTCAGCAGTCTGTTATATTATCATGGTATCATTCACAGAGGTTCAACAGTATGTTATATTATCATGGTATCATTCACAGAGGTTCAACAGTATGTTATATTATCATGGTGTCATTCACAGAGGTTCAACAGTATGTTATATTATCATATCATTCTGCTTGTGCTGAAATCATGTTTGTGATCAATTCACTTTCAAAAAAACATAATTTTTTGAACAATATAGAATTGACATGATAAAGGTTTTTCTGTTAGATGATACAGAACATACATGATACATGTTGACGACTCTGGTCAGTCGTTGACTATGGAGATGGGTGTTACCGTGGTTACTGGTCACATGACGGTAAAGATCACAGCACAACGGGAAGTGACGAGAGATGATGTCGCTGCCCTACACCAATCACAAAACCACCTGGAGATGCTCGTCCACCTGTGTGTGTGTGTGTGTGTGTGTGTGTGTGTGTGTATGTGTGTGTGTGTGTGTGTGTGTGTGTGTGTGTGTGTGTGTGTGTGTGTGTGTGTGTGTGTGTGTGTGTGTGTGTGTGTGTAACGGATGTGAAACGGCTAGCTTAGTTAGCGGTGGTGCGCGCTAAATAGCTTTTCAATCGGTGACGTCACTTGCTCTGAGACCTTGAAGTAGGTCTTGGCTTTTGTGGAGCGATGGGTAACGATGCTTCGTGAGTTGTTGATGTGTGCAGAGGGTCCCTGGTTCGAGCGCCGGGAATGGGCGAGGGGACGGTCTAAAGTTGTACTGTTACGTGTGTGTGTGTGTGTGTGTGTGTTGTGGATGACTGTCTATTTTTGAGACATTAATTCTGTGTGGTTACAAGGTAAATTCTGCATGGTTACTGGGTTAAAACAACTCAAAGGGTAACGTTTAGGTATTCATTCAGAGTGGTTACAGTTAGGGCTATGGTTTGGGGAAGACAAGGAACAAAATAATAACAAATGACTCGCTTTTGCCATCAAGTAATCTGACGGCTGGCTAGAGCATTCTGAACTGCACTGGTCTGAGCAGCTCCCTCTGGCTCTGAGCATCACCAGTTCAATCTGCCTGCCAATCATTTCTCATTTTTTGGGGTCGAGCGTGGAGGAAGCCATATATCGACGTTCTGGGTGTCCTTTTCAAACGTCGGAAATCGTGGTCTATTTCCAGCAATCAGTCTGTGTGAGTCAGAGTATTTCCAGGGATCAGTCTGTGTGAGTCAGAGTATTTCCAGGGATCAGTCTGTGTGAGCCAGAGTATTTCCAGGGATCAGTCTGTGTGAGTCAGAGTATTTCCAGGGATCAGTCTGTGTGAGTCAGAGTATTTCCAGGGATCAGTCTGTGTGAGTCAGAGTATTTCCAGGGATCAGTCTGTGTGAGCCAGAGTATTTCCAGGGATCAGTCTGTGTGAGTCAGAGTATTTCCAGGGATCAGTCTGTGTGAGTCAGAGTATTTCCAGGGATCAGTCTGTGTGAGTCAGAGTATTTCCGGGTAGGTTAGGGTGTAGGCCTCTCCAACAGGTTGATCTCCAGCTACCGGTAGCTACCAGCCCACCTATGAGTTGATCGCCAAACTATTCTGACTAGTACATGAAATGTTCACGTGTTCAACCACCGCAAACTGCATAATTAAAGGGCCAGACGCATAATTAAAGGGCCAAACTGCATAATTAAAGGGCCAGACGCATAATTAAAGGTCCAGACGCATAATTAAAGGTCCAGACGCATAATTAAAGGGCCAGACGCATAATTAAAGGACCAGACGCATAATTAAAGGGCCAGACGCATAATTAAAGGGCCAAACTGCATAATTAAAGGGCCAGACGCATAATTAAAGGGCCAGACGCATAATTAAAGGGCCAGACGCATAATTAAAGGGCCAGACGCACAATTAAAGGGCCAGACGCATAATTAAAGGGCCAGACGCACAATTAAAGGGCCAGACGCATAATTAAAGGGCCAGACGCATAATTAAAGGGCCAGACGCACAATTAAAGGGCCAGACGCATAATTAAAGGGCCAGACACATAATTAAAGGGCCAGACGCATAATTAAAGGGCCAGACGCACAATTAAAGGGCCAGACGCATAATTAAAGGGCCAGACGCATAATTAAAGGGCCAGACGCACAATTAAAGGGCCAGACGCATAATTAAAGGGCCAGACGCATAATTAAAGGGCCAGACGCACAATTAAAGGGCCAGACGCACAATTAAAGGGCCAGACGCATAATTAAAGGGCCAGACGCATAATTAAAGGGCCAGACGCACAATTAAAGGGGAATTACACCCCAAAATCTAAATGTGTTTGTTTTCTTCTACCTACTTTTATTTTTCATTATGTAATTTAAGCATTGACATGGACTCAGAACTAATCTAATTTAATCTAATGTAGTCTAATTTCCTAGCTAGGAGGTAGAGATACCATGACATATGGTCTCCATTATTAACCCTAGCTAGGAGGTAGAGATACCATGACATATGGTCTCCATTATAAACCCTAGCTAGGAGGTAGAGAGATACCATGACATATGGTCTCCATTATAAACCCTAGCTAGGAGGTAGAGATACCATGACATATGGTCTGTCTCCATTATAAACCCTAGCTAGGAGGAAGAGATACCATGACATATGGTCTCCATTATAAACCCTAGCTAGGAGGAAGAGATACCATGACATATGGTCTCCATTATAAACCCTAGCTAGGAGGTAGAGATACCATGACATATGGTCTGTCTCCATTATAAACCCTAGCTAGGAGGAAGAGATACCATGACATATGGTCTGTCTCCATTATAAACCCTAGCTAGGAGGTAGAGATACCATGACATATGGTCTGTCTCCATTATAAACCCTAGCTAGGAGGAAGAGATACCATGGCATATGGTCTCCATTATAAACCCTAGCTAGGAGGTAGAGATACCATGACATATGGTCTCCATTATAAACCCTAGCTAGGAGGTAGAGATACCATGACATATGGTCTCCATTATAAACCCTAGCTAGGAGGTAGAGATACCATGACCTATGGTCTGTCTCCATTATAAACCCTAGCTAGGAGGTAGAGATACCATGGCATATGGTCTCCATTATAAACCCTAGCTAGGAGGAAGAGATACCATGACATATGGTCTCCATTATAAACCCTAGCTAGGAGGTAGAGATACCATGACATATGGTCTCCATTATAAACCCTAGCTAGGAGGTAGAGATACCATGGCATATGGTCTCCATTATAAACCCTAGCTAGGAGGTAGAGATACCATGACATATGGTCTCCATTATAAACCCTAGCTAGGAGGTAGAGATACCATGACAATGGTCTCCATTATAAACCCTAGCTAGGAGGTAGAGATACCATGACATATGGTCTCCATTATAAACCCTAGCTAGGAGGTAGAGATACCATGACATATGGTCTCCATTATAAACCCTAGCTAGGAGGTAGAGATACCATGACAATGGTCTCCATTATAAACCCTAGCTAGGAGGTAGAGATACCATGACATATGGTCTCCATTATAAACCCTAGCTAGGAGGTAGAGATACCATGACATATGGTCTCCATTATAAACCCTAGCTAGGAGGTCGAGATACCATGACAATGGTCTCCATTATAAACCCTAGCTAGGAGGTAGAGATACCATGACATATGGTCTCCATTATAAACCCTAGCTAGGAGGTAGAGATACCATGACATATGGTCTCCATTATAAACCCTAGCTAGGAGGTAGAGATACCATGACATATGGTCTCCATTATAAACCCTAGCTAGGAGGAAGAGATACCATGACATATGGTCTGTCTCCATTATAAACCCTAGCTAGGAGGTAGAGATACCATGACATATGGTCTGTCTCCATTATAAACCCTAGCTAGGAGGTAGAGATACCATGACATATGGTCTGTCTCCATTATAAACCCTAGCTAGGAGGTAGAGATACCATGATATATGGTCTCCAATATAAACCCTAGCTAGGAGGAAGAGATACCATGACATATGGTCTTAGTTATAAACCCTAGCTAGGAGGTAGAGATACCATGACATATGGTCTGTCTCCATTATAAACCCTAGCTAGGAGGTAGAGATACCATGACATATGGTCTGTCTCCATTATAAACCCTAGCTAGGAGGTAGAGATACCATGATATATGGTCTCCAATATAAACCCTAGCTAGGAGGAAGAGATACCATGACATATGGTCTCCATTATAAACCCTAGCTAGGAGGTAGAGATACCATGACATATGGTCTCCATTATAAACCCTAGCTAGGAGGTAGAGATACCATGACATATGGTCTCCATTATAAACCCTAGCTAGGAGGTAGAGATACCATGACATATGGTCTCCATTATAAACCCTAGCTAGGAGGTAGAGATACCATGACCTATGGTCTCCATTATAAACCCTAGCTAGGAGGTAGAGATACCATGACATATGGTCTGTCTCCATTATAAACCCTAGCTAGGAGGTAGAGATACCATGACATATGGTCTGTCTCCATTATAAACCCTAGCTAGGAGGTAGAGATACCATGACATATGGTCTCCATTATAAACCCTAGCTAGGAGGTAGAGATACCATGACATATGGTCTCCATTATAAACCCTAGCTAGGAGGAAGAGATACCATGACATATGGTCTCCATTATAAACCCTAGCTAGGAGGAAGAGATACCATGGCATATGGTCTCCATTATAAACCCTAGCTAGGAGGTAGAGATACCATGACATATGGTCTGTCTCCATTATAAACCCTAGCTAGGAGGTAGAGATACCATGACATATGGTCTCCATTATAAACCCTAGTTAGGAGGAAGAGATACCATGGCATATGGTCTCCATTATAAACCCTAGCTAGGAGGTAGAGATACCATGACATATGGTCTCCATTATAAACCCTAGCTAGGAGGTAGAGATACCATGGCATATGGTCTCCATTATAAACCCTAGCTAGGAGGTAGAGATACCATGACATATGGTCTCCATTATAAACCCTAGCTAGGAGGTAGAGATACCATGACATATGGTCTCCATTATAAACCCTAGCTAGGAGGAAGAGATACCATGATATATGGTCTCCATTATAAACCCTAGCTAGGAGGAAGAGATACCATGACAGTTTTAAACCTACACACCCTTTGCTAAGTCTTATTCATAAGTATACTGTATATATATATATATATATATATATATATATATATATATATATATATATATATATATATATATATATATATATATATATATATATATATATATATATATATATGTTATATCAAACTTGCTTGAAGCACAATCTTGTCACGGATAAATGATTAGGACACTAGTTATGTGTTGTAAGAGTGTATTCAAAGAAAATTCACAGAGGTTATTATCATGGTATCATTCAGAGGTTCAACAGTATGTTATATTATCATGGTATCATTCACAGAGGTTCAACAGTATGTTATATTATCATGGTATCATTCACAGAGGTTCAACAGTATGTTATATTATCATGGTATCATTCAGAGGTTCAACAGTATGTTATATTATCATGGTATCATTCACAGAGGTTTAACAGTATGTTATATTATCATGGTATCATTCACAGAGGTTCAACAGTATGTTATATTATCATGGTGTCATTCACAGAGGTTCAACAGTATGTTATATTATCATGGTATCATTCACAGAGGTTCAACAGTATGTTATATTATCATGGTATCCTTCACAGAGGTTCAGCAGTATGTTATATTATCATGGTATCATTCACAGAGGTTCAGCAGTATGTTATATTATCATGGTATCATTCAGAGGTTCAGCAGTATATTATATTATCATGGTATCATTCACAGAGGTTCAACAGTATGTTATATTATCATGGTATCATTCACAGAGGTTCAGCAGTATGTTATATTATCATGGTATCATTCACAGAGGTTCAACAGTATGTTATATTATCATGGTATCATTCACAGAGGTTCAACAGTATGTTATATTATCATGGTGTCATTCACAGAGGTTCAGCAGTATGTTATATTATCATGGTATCATTCACAGAGGTTCAACAGTATATATTATATTATCATGGTATCATTCACAGAGGTTCAACAGTATGTTATATTATCATGGTATCATTCAGAGGTTCAGCAGTATGTTATATTATCATGGTATCATTCACAGAGGTTCAACAGTATGTCATATTATCATGGTATCATTCAGAGGTTCAGCAGTATGTTATATTATCATGGTATCATTCAGAGGTTCAGCAGTATGTTATATTATCATGGTATCATTCACAGAGGTTCAACAGTATGTTATATTATCATGGTATCATTCACAGAGGTTCAGCAGTATATTATATTATCATGGTGTCATTCAGAGGTTCAACAGTATGTTATATTATCATGGTATCATTCACAGAGGTTCAGCAGTATATTATATTATCATGGTATCATTCACAGAGGTTCAGCAGTATATTATATTATCATGGTTTCATTCACAGAGGTTCAGCAGTATGTTATATTATCATGGTGTCATTCACAGAGGTTCAGCAGTATGTTATATTATCATGGTATCATTCACAGAGGTCCAACAGTATATATTATATTATCATGGTATCATTCACAGAGGTTCAACAGTATGTTATATTATCATGGTATCATTCACAGAGGTTCAGCAGTATGTTATATTATCATGGTGTCATTCACAGAGGTTCAGCAGTATGTTATATTATCATGGTATCATTCACAGAGGTTCAACAGTATGTTATATTATCATGGTATCATTCACAGAGGTTCATCAGTATGTTATATTATCATGGTATCATTCACAGAGGTTCAACAGTATGTTATATTATCATGGTATCATTCACAGAGGTTCAGCAGTATATTATATTATCATGGTATCATTCACAGAGGTTCAGCAGTATGTTATATTATCATGGTGTCATTCACAGAGGTTCAACAGTATGTTATATTATCATGGTATCATTCACAGAGGTTCAACAGTATGTTATATTATCATGGTATCATTCACAGAGGTTCAACAGTATGTTATATTATCATGGTGTCATTCACAGAGGTTCAACAGTATGTTATATTATCATGGTATCATTCACAGAGGTTCAGCAGTATGTTATATTATCATGGTATCATTCACAGAGGTTCAACAGTATGTTATATTATCATGGTGTCATTCACAGAGGTTCAACAGTATGTTATATTATCATGGTGTCATTCAGAGGTTCAACAGTATGTTATATTATCATGGTATCATTCACAGAGGTTCAACAGTATGTTATATTATCATGGTATCATTCACAGAGGTTCAACAGTATGTTATATTATCATGGTATCATTCACAGAGGTTCAGCAGTATGTTATATTATCATGGTGTCATTCACAGAGGTTCAGCAGTATGTTATATTATCATGGTATCATTCACAGAGGTTCAACAGTATGTTATATTATCATGGTATCATTCACAGAGGTTCAGCAGTATGTTATATTATCATGGTATCATTCAGAGGTTCAGCAGTATATTATATTATCATGGTATCATTCACAGAGGTTCAACAGTATGTTATATTATCATGGTATCATTCAGAGGTTCAACAGTATGTTATATTATCATGGTATCATTCACAGAGGTTCAACAGTATGTTATATTATCATGGTATCATTCACAGAGGTTCAACAGTATGTTATATTATCATGGTATCATTCACAGAGGTTCAACAGTATGTTATATTATCATGGTATCATTCACAGAGGTTCAACAGTATGTTATATTATCATGGTATCATTCACAGAGGTTCAACAGTATGTTATATTATCATGGTATCATTCAGAGGTTCAACAGTATGTTATATTATCATGGTATCATTCACAGAGGTTCAACAGTATGTTATATTATCATGGTATCATTCAGAGGTTCAACAGTATGTTATATTATCATGGTATCATTCAGAGGTTCAGCAGTATGTTATATTATCATGGTATCATTCAGAGGTTCAACAGTATGTTATATTATCATGGTATCATTCAGAGGTTCAGCAGTATGTTATATTATCATGGTATCATTCAGAGGTTCAACAGTATGTTATATTATCATGGTGTCATTCAGAGGTTCAACAGTATGTTATATTATCATGGTATCATTCACAGAGGTTCAACAGTATGTTATATTATCATGGTATCATTCACAGAGGTTCAACAGTATATTATATTATCATGGTATCATTCACAGAGGTTCAACAGTATGTTATATTATCATGGTGTCATTCACAGAGGTTCAGCAGTATGTTATATTATCATGATATCATTCACAGAGGTTCAGCAGTATGTTATATTATCATGGTGTCATTCACAGAGGTTCAACAGTATGTTATATTATCATGGTATCATTCACAGAGGTTCAGCAGTATGTTATATTATCATGGTGTCATTCACAGAGGTTCAACAGTATGTTATATTATCATGGTATCATTCACAGAGGTTCAACAGTATGTTATATTATCATGGTATCATTCACAGAGGTTCAGCAGTATGTTATATTATCATGGTATCATTCACAGAGGTTCAGCAGTATGTTATATTATCATGGTATCATTCACAGAGGTTCAACAGTATGTTATATTATCATGGTGTCATTCACAGAGGTTCAACAGTATGTTATATTATCATGGTATCATTCACAGAGGTTCAACAGTATGTTATATTATCATGGTATCATTCACAGAGGTTCAACAGTATGTTATATTATCATGGTATCATTCACAGAGGTTCAGCAGTATGTTATATTATCATGGTATCATTCACAGAGGTTCAACAGTATGTTATATTATCATGGTATCATTCACAGAGGTTCAACAGTATGTTATATTATCATGGTATCATTCACAGAGGTTCAACAGTATGTTATATTATCATGGTATCATTCACAGAGGTTCAACAGTATGTTATATTATCATGGTATCATTCACAGAGGTTCAACAGTATGTTATATTATCATGGTATCATTCACAGAGGTTCAACAGTATGTTATATTATCATGGTGTCATTCACAGAGGTTCAGCAGTATGTTATATTATCATGGTATCATTCACAGAGGTTCAACAGTATGTTATATTATCATGATATCATTCACAGAGGTTCAGCAGTATGTTATATTATCATGGTATCATTCACAGAGGTTCAGCAGTATGTTATATTATCATGGTATCATTCACAGAGGTTCAGCAGTATGTTATATTATCATGGTATCATTCACAGAGGTTCAACAGTATGTTATATTATAATGGTATCATTCACAGAGGTTCAGCAGTATGTTATATTATCATGGTGTCATTCACAGAGGTTCAGCAGTATGTTATATTATCATGGTATCATTCACAGAGGTTCAACAGTATGTTATATTATCATGGTATCATTCACAGAGGTTCAGCAGTATGTTATATTATCATGGTATTATTCACAGAGGTTCAACAGTATGTTATATTATCATGGTATCATTCACAGAGGTTCAGCAGTATGTTATATTATCATGGTATCATTCACAGAGGTTCAACAGTATGTTATATTATCATGGTATCATTCACAGAGGTTCAACAGTATGTTATATTATCATGGTATCATTCACAGAGGTTCAACAGTATGTTATATTATCATGGTGTCATTCAGAGGTTCAGCAGTATGTTATATTATCATGGTATCATTCACAGAGGTTCAGCAGTATGTTATATTATCATGGTATCATTCACAGAGGTTCAACAGTATGTTATATTATCATGGTATCATTCAGAGGTTCAACAGTATGTTATATTATCATGGTATCATTCACAGAGGTTCAACAGTATGTTATATTATCATGGTATCATTCACAGAGGTTCAACAGTATGTTATATTATCATGGTATCATTCACAGAGGTTCAACAGTATGTTATATTATCATGGTATCATTCACAGAGGTTCAACAGTATGTTATATTATCATGGTATCATTCACAGAGGTTCAACAGTATGTTATATTATCATGGTATCATTCAGAGGTTCAACAGTATGTTATATTATCATGGTATCATTCACAGAGGTTCAACAGTATGTTATATTATCATGGTATCATTCAGAGGTTCAACAGTATGTTATATTATCATGGTATCATTCAGAGGTTCAGCAGTATGTTATATTATCATGGTATCATTCAGAGGTTCAACAGTATGTTATATTATCATGGTATCATTCAGAGGTTCAGCAGTATGTTATATTATCATGGTATCATTCAGAGGTTCAACAGTATGTTATATTATCATGGTGTCATTCAGAGGTTCAACAGTATGTTATATTATCATGGTATCATTCACAGAGGTTCAACAGTATGTTATATTATCATGGTATCATTCACAGAGGTTCAACAGTATATTATATTATCATGGTATCATTCACAGAGGTTCAACAGTATGTTATATTATCATGGTGTCATTCACAGAGGTTCAGCAGTATGTTATATTATCATGATATCATTCACAGAGGTTCAGCAGTATGTTATATTATCATGGTGTCATTCACAGAGGTTCAACAGTATGTTATATTATCATGGTATCATTCACAGAGGTTCAGCAGTATGTTATATTATCATGGTGTCATTCACAGAGGTTCAACAGTATGTTATATTATCATGGTATCATTCACAGAGGTTCAACAGTATGTTATATTATCATGGTATCATTCACAGAGGTTCAGCAGTATGTTATATTATCATGGTATCATTCACAGAGGTTCAGCAGTATGTTATATTATCATGGTATCATTCACAGAGGTTCAACAGTATGTTATATTATCATGGTGTCATTCACAGAGGTTCAACAGTATGTTATATTATCATGGTATCATTCACAGAGGTTCAACAGTATGTTATATTATCATGGTATCATTCACAGAGGTTCAACAGTATGTTATATTATCATGGTATCATTCACAGAGGTTCAGCAGTATGTTATATTATCATGGTATCATTCACAGAGGTTCAACAGTATGTTATATTATCATGGTATCATTCACAGAGGTTCAACAGTATGTTATATTATCATGGTATCATTCACAGAGGTTCAACAGTATGTTATATTATCATGGTATCATTCACAGAGGTTCAACAGTATGTTATATTATCATGGTATCATTCACAGAGGTTCAACAGTATGTTATATTATCATGGTATCATTCACAGAGGTTCAACAGTATGTTATATTATCATGGTGTCATTCACAGAGGTTCAGCAGTATGTTATATTATCATGGTATCATTCACAGAGGTTCAACAGTATGTTATATTATCATGATATCATTCACAGAGGTTCAGCAGTATGTTATATTATCATGGTATCATTCACAGAGGTTCAGCAGTATGTTATATTATCATGGTATCATTCACAGAGGTTCAGCAGTATGTTATATTATCATGGTATCATTCACAGAGGTTCAACAGTATGTTATATTATAATGGTATCATTCACAGAGGTTCAGCAGTATGTTATATTATCATGGTGTCATTCACAGAGGTTCAGCAGTATGTTATATTATCATGGTATCATTCACAGAGGTTCAACAGTATGTTATATTATCATGGTATCATTCACAGAGGTTCAGCAGTATGTTATATTATCATGGTATTATTCACAGAGGTTCAACAGTATGTTATATTATCATGGTATCATTCACAGAGGTTCAGCAGTATGTTATATTATCATGGTATCATTCACAGAGGTTCAACAGTATGTTATATTATCATGGTATCATTCACAGAGGTTCAACAGTATGTTATATTATCATGGTATCATTCACAGAGGTTCAACAGTATGTTATATTATCATGGTGTCATTCAGAGGTTCAGCAGTATGTTATATTATCATGGTATCATTCACAGAGGTTCAGCAGTATGTTATATTATCATGGTATCATTCACAGAGGTTCAACAGTATGTTATATTATCATATCATTCTGCTTGTGCTGAAATCATGTTTGTGATCAATTCACTTTCAAAAAAACATAATTTTTTGAACAATATAGAATTGCCATGATAAAGGTTTTTCTGTTAGATGATACAGAACATACATGATACATGTTGACGACTCTGGTCAGTCGTCGACTATAGAGATGGGTGTTACCGTGGTTACTGGTCACATGACGGTAAAGATCACAGCACAACGGGAAGTGACGAAAGATGATGTCGCTGCCCTACACCAATCACAAAACCACCTGGAGATGCTCGTCCACCTGTGTGTGTGTGTGTGTGTGTGTGTGTGTGTGTGTGTGTGTGTGTGTGTGTGTGTGTGTGTGTGTGTGTGTGTGTGTGTGTGTGTGTGTGTGTGTGTGTGTGTGTGTGTGTGTGTGTGTAACGGATGTGAAACGGCTAGCTTAGTTAGCGGTGGTGCGCGCTAAATAGCTTTTCAATCGGTGACGTCACTTGCTCTGAGACCTTGAAGTAGGTCTCGGCTTTTGTGGAGCGATAGGTAACGATGCTTCGTGAGTTGTTGATGTGTGCAGAGGGTCCCTGGTTCGAGCGCCGGGAATGGGCGAGGGGACGGTCTAAAGTTGTACTATTACGTGTGTGTGTGTGTGTGTATTGTGGATGACTATCTATTTTTGAGACATTAATTCTGTGTGGTTACAAGGTAAATTCTGCATGGTTACTGGGTTAAAACAACTCAAAGGGTAACGTTTAGGTATTCATTCAGAGTGGTTACAGTTAGGGCTATGGTTTGGGGAAGACAAGGAACAAAATAATAACAAAGGACTCGCTTTTGCCATCAAGTAATCTGCCGGCTGGCTAGAGCATTCTGAACTGCACTGGTCTGAGCAGCTCCCTCTGGCTCTGAGCATCACCAGTTCAATCTGACGGCTGGCTAGAGCATTCTGAACTGCACTGGTCTGAGCAGCTCCCTCTGGCTCTGAGCATCACCAGTTCAATCTGACGGCTGGCTAGAGCATTCTGAACTGCACTGGTCTGAGCAACTCCCTCTGGCTCTGAGCATCACCAGGTCAATCTGACGGCTGGCTAGAGCATTCTGAACTGCACTGGTCTGAGCAGCTCCCTCTGGCTCTGAGCATCACCAGGTCAATCTGACGGCTGGCTAGAGCATTCTGAACTGCACTGGTCTGAGCAGCTCCCTCTGGCTCTGAGCATCACCAGGTCAATCTGACGGCTGGCTAGAGCATTCTGAACTGCACTGGTCTGAGCAGCTCCCTCTGGCTCTGAGCATCACCAGTTCAATCTGCCGGCTGGCTAGAGCATTCTGAACTGCACTGGTCTGAGCAGCTCCCTCTGGCTCTGAGCATCACCAGGTCAATCTGACGGCTGGCTAGAGCATTCTGAACTGCACTGGTCTGAGCAACTCCCTCTGGCTCTGAGCATCACCAGGTCAATCTGACGGCCAATCATTTCTCATTTTTTGGGGTCGAGCGTGGAGGAAGCCATATATCGACGTTCTGGGTGTCCTTTTCAAACGTCGGAAATCGTGGTCTATTTCCAGCAATCAGTCTGTGTGAGTCAGAGTATTTCCAGGGATCAGTCTGTGTGAGTCAGAGTATTTCCAGGGATCAGTCTGTGTGAGTCAGAGTATTTCCAGGGATCAGTCTGTGTGAGTCAGAGTATTTCCAGGGATCAGTCTGTGTGAGTCAGAGTATTTCCAGGGATCAGTCTATGTGAGTCAGAGTATTTCCAGGGATCAGTCTGTGTGAGTCAGAGTATTTCCAGGGATCAGTCTGTGTGAGTCAGAGTATTTCCAAGGATCAGTCTATGTGAGCCAGAGTATTTCCAGGGATCAGTCTATGTGAGTCAGAGTATTTCCAGGGATCAGTCTGTGTGAGTCAGAGTATTTCCAGGGATCAGTCTGTGTGAGTCAGAGTATTTCCAGGGATCAGTCTGTGTGAGTCAGAGTATTTCCAGGGATCAGTCTGTGTGAGTCAGAGTATTTCCAGGGATCAGTCTGTGTGAGTCAGAGTATTTCCAGCAATCAGTCTGTGTGAGTCAGAGTATTTCCAGGGATCAGTCTGTGTGAGTCAGAGTATTTCCAGGGATCAGTCTGTGTGAGTCAGAGTATTTCCAGGGATCAGTCTGTGTGAGTCAGAGTATTTCCAGGGATCAGTCTGTGTGAGTCAGAGTATTTCCAGGGATCAGTCTGTGTGAGTCAGAGTATTTCCAGGGATCAGTCTGTGTGAGTCAGAGTATTTCCAGGGATCAGTCTGTGTGAGTCAGAGTATTTCCAGGGATCAGTCTGTGTGAGGCAGAGTATTTCCAGGGATCAGTCTGTGTGAGTCAGAGTATTTCCAGGGATCAGTCTGTGTGAGTCAGAGTATTTCCAGGGATCAGTCTGTGTGAGGCAGAGTATTTCCAGGGATCAGTCTGTGTGAGTCAGAGTATTTCCAGGGATCAGTCTGTGTGAGCCAGAGTATTTCCAGGGATCAGTCTGTGTGAGGCAGAGTATTTCCGGGGATCAGTCTGTGTGAGTCAGAGTATTTCCAGGGATCAGTCTGTGTGAGTCAGAGTATTTCCAGGGATCAGTCTGTGTGAGGCAGAGTATTTCCAGGGATCAGTCTGTGTGAGTCAGAGTATTTCCGGGGATCAGTCTGTGTGAGTCAGAGTATTTCCGGGGATCAGTCTGTGTGAGTCAGAGTATTTCCAGGGATCAGTCTGTGTGAGTCAGAGTATTTCCAGGGATCAGTCTGTGTGAGTCAGAGTATTTCCAGGGATCAGTCTGTGTGAGTCAGAGTATTTCCAGGGATCAGTCTGTGTGAGTCAGAGTATTTCCAGGGATCAGTCTGTGTGAGCCAGAGTATTTCCAGGGATCAGTCTGTGTGAGTCAGAGTATTTCCAGGGATCAGTCTGTGTGAGCCAGAGTATTTCCAGGGATCAGTCTGTGTGAGCCAGAGTATTTCCAGGGATCAGTCTGTGTGAGTCAGAGTATTTCCGGGGATCAGTCTGTGTGAGTCAGAGTATTTCCGGGGATCAGTCTGTGTGAGTCAGAGTATTTCCAGGGATCAGTCTGTGTGAGTCAGAGTATTTCCAGGGATCAGTCTGTGTGAGTCAGAGTATTTCCAGGGATCAGTCTGTGTGAGTCAGAGTATTTCCAGGGATCAGTCTGTGTGAGTCAGAGTATTTCCAGGGATCAGTCTGTGTGAGCCAGAGTATTTCCAGGGATCAGTCTGTGTGAGTCAGAGTATTTCCAGGGATCAGTCTGTGTGAGTCAGAGTATTTCCAGGGATCAGTCTGTGTGAGTCAGAGTATTTCCAGGGATCAGTCTGTGTGAGTCAGAGTATTTCCAGGGATCAGTCTGTGTGAGCCAGAGTATTTCCAGGGATCAGTCTGTGTGAGTCAGAGTATTTCCAGGGATCAGTCTGTGTGAGGCAGAGTATTTCCAGGGATCAGTCTGTGTGAGTCAGAGTATTTCCGGGTAGGTTAGGGTGTAGGCCTCTCCAACAGGTTGATCTCCAGCTACCGGTAGCTACCAGCCCACCTATGAGTTGATCGCCAAACTATTCTGAATAGTACATGAAATGTTCACGTGTTCAACCACCGCAAACTGCATAATTAAAGGGCCAGACGCATAATTAAAGGGCCAGACGCACAATTAAAGGGCCAGACGCATAATTAAAGGGCCAGACGCATAATTAAAGGGCCAAACTGCATAATTAAAGGGCCAGACGCATAATTAAAGGGCCAAACTGCATAATTAAAGGGCCAGACGCATAATTAAAGGGCCAGACGCATAATTAAAGGGCCAGACGCATAATTAAAGGGCCAGACGCATAATTAAAGGGCCAGACGCACAATTAAAGGGCCAGACGCATAATTAAAGGGCCAGACGCATAATTAAAGGGCCAGACGCACAATTAAAGGGCCAGACGCATAATTAAAGGGCCAGACGCATAATTAAAGGGCCAGACGCACAATTAAAGGGCCAGACGCATAATTAAAGGGCCAGACGCACAATTAAAGGGCCAGACGCATAATTAAAGGGCCAGACGCATAATTAAAGGGCCAGACGCACAATTAAAGGGCCAGACGCATAATTAAAGGGCCAGACACATAATTAAAGGGCCAGACGCATAATTAAAGGGCCAGACGCACAATTAAAGGGCCAGACGCATAATTAAAGGGCCAGACGCATAATTAAAGGGCCAGACGCACAATTAAAGGGCCAGACGCACAATTAAAGGGCCAGACGCATAATTAAAGGGCCAGACGCATAATTAAAGGGCCAGACGCACAATTAAAGGGCCAGACGCACAATTAAAGGGCCAGACGCATAATTAAAGGGCCAGACGCACAATTAAAGGGGAATTACACCCCAAAATCTAAATGTGTTTGTTTTCTTCTACCTACTTTTATTTTTCATTATGTAATTTAAGCATTGACATGGACTCAGAACTAATCTAATTTAATCTAATGTAGTCTAATTTCGTTGGAAAAAATATATTTTGAGAGTAAAAAACAAAACCTAAATCCAAGAAAGATAAAAATGAGAAAACATCATAACAGATTGTATAGGGCCTTAGTGCTGTTTATTATACAGGTATATTGACAGAAAACATCATAACAGATTGTATAGGGCCTTAGTGCTGTTTATTATACAGGTATATTGACAGAAAACATAATAACAGATTGTATAGGGCCTTAGAGCTGTTTATTAACTAGGTATATTGACAGAAAACATGATAACAGATTGTATAGGGCCTTAGTGCTGTTTATTAACCACAGTGCACTACTTCCTCTAGTACACTAAGGACCAGGGAAGAGTTGACAACATAGTGCCCTACTTCCTCTAGTACACTAAGGACCAGGGAAGAGTTGACAACATAGTAAACTACTTCCTCTCTAAGGACCAGGGAAGAGTTGACAACATAGTGCCCTACTTCCTCTAGTACACTAAGGACCAGGGAAGAGTTGACAACATAGTGCCCTACTTCCTCTAGTACACTAAGGACCAGGGAAGAGTTGACAACATAGTAAACTACTTCCTCTCTAAGGACCAGGGAAGAGTTGACAACATAGTAAACTACTTCCTCTCTAAGGACCAGAGAAGAGTTGACAACATAGTGTCCTACTTCCTCTCTAAGGACCAGTGAAGAGTTGACAACATAGTGCCCTACTTCCTCTAGTACACTAAGGACCAGGGAAGAGTTGACAACATAGTAAACTACTTCCTCTCTAAGGACCAGGGAAGAGTTGACAACATAGTAAACTACTTCCTCTCTAAGGACCAGAGAAGAGTTGACAACATAGTGTCCTACTTCCTCTAGTACACTAAGGACCAGGGAAGAGTTGACACCATAGTGCCCTACTTCCTCTAGTACACTAAGGACCAGGGAAGAGTTGACAACATAGTAAACTACTTCCTCTAGTACACTAAGGACCAGGGAATAGTTGACAACATATTGCCCTACTTCCTCTAGTACACTAAGGACCAGGGAATAGTTGACAACATAGTGCCCTACTTCCTCTAGTACACTAAGGACCAGGGAAGAGTTGACACCATAGTGCCCTACTTCCTCTAGTACACTAAGGACCAGGGAAGAGTTGACAACATAGTGTCCTACTTCCTCTAGTACACTAAGGACCAGGGAAGAGTTGACAACATAGTGCCCTACTTCCTCTAGTACACTAAGGACCAGGGGAAGAGTTGACAACATAGTGCACTACTTCCTCTAGTACACTAAGGACCAGGGAAGAGTTGACAACATAGTAAACTACTTCCTCTAGTACACTAAGGACCAGGGAAGAGTTGACAACATAGTAAACTACTTCCTCTAGTACACTAAGGACCAGGGAAGAGTTGACAACATAGTGCCCTACTTCCTCTAGTACACTAAGGACCAGGGAAGAGTTGACAACATAGTAAACTACTTCCTCTCTAAGGACCAGGGAAGAGTTGACAACATAGTAAACTACTTCCTCTCTAAGGACCAGAGAAGAGTTGACAACATAGTGTCCTACTTCCTCTAGTACACTAAGGACCAGGGAAGAGTTGACACCATAGTGCCCTACTTCCTCTAGTACACTAAGGACCAGGGAAGAGTTGACAACATAGTGTCCTACTTCCTCTAGTACACTAAGGACCAGGGAAGAGTTGACAACATAGTGCCCTACTTCCTCTAGTACACTAAGGACCAGGGGAAGAGTTGACAACATAGTGCACTACTTCCTCTAGTACACTAAGGACCAGGGAAGAGTTGACAACATAGTAAACTACTTCCTCTAGTACACTAAGGACCAGGGAAGAGTTGACAACATAGTAAACTACTTCCTCTAGTACACTAAGGACCAGGGAAGAGTTGACAACATAGTGCCCTACTTCCTCTAGTACACTAAGGACCAGGGAAGAGTTGACAACATAGTGCCCTACTTCCTCTAGTACACTAAGGACCAGGGAAGAGTTGACAACATAGTGCACTACTTCCTCTAGTACACTAAGGACCAGGGAAGAGTTGACAACATAGTAAACTACTTCCTCTAGTACACTAAGGACCAGGGAAGAGTTGACAACATAGTGCCCTACTTCCTCTAGTACACTAAGGACCAGGGAAGAGTTGACAACATAGTGCCCTACTTCCTCTAGTACACTAAGGACCAGGGAAGAGTTGACAACATAGTGCCCTACTTCCTCTAGTACACTAAGGACCAGGGAAGAGTTGACAACATAGTAAACTACTTCCTCTCTAAGGACCAGGGAAGAGTTGACAACATAGTGCCCTACTTCCTCTAGTACACTAAGGACCAGGGAAGAGTTGACAACATAGTGTCCTACTTCCTCTAGTACACTAAGGACCAGGGAAGAGTTGACAACATAGTAAACTACTTCCTCTAGTACACTAAGGACCAGGGAAGAGTTGACAACATAGTGTCCTACTTCCTCTAGTACACTAAGGACCAGGGAAGAGTTGACAACATAGTGCCCTACTTCCTCTAGTACACTAAGGACCAGGGAAGAGTTGACAACATAGTGCCCTACTTCCTCTCTAAGGACCAGGGGAAGAGTTGACAACATAGTGTCCTACTTCCTCTCTAAGGACCAGGGAAGAGTTGACAACATAGTGCCCTACTTCCTCTAGTACACTAAGGACCAGGGAAGAGTTGACAACATAGTGCCCTACTTCCTCTCTAATGACCAGGGAAGAGTTGACAACATAGTGCCCTACTTCCTCTCTAAGGACCAGGGAAGAGTTGACAACATAGTGTCCTACTTCCTCTCTAAGGACCAGGGAAGAGTTGACAACATAGTGTCCTACTTCCTCTCTAAGGACCAGGGAAGAGTTGACAACATAGTGTCCTACTTCCTCTCTAAGGACCAGGGAAGAGTTGACAACATAGTGCCCTACTTCCTCTAGTACACTAAGGACCAGGGAAGAGTTGACAACATAGTGCCCTACTTCCTCTAGTACACTAAGGACCAGGGAAGAGTTGACAACATAGTGTCCTACTTCCTCTCTAAGGACCAGGGAAGAGTTGACAACATAGTGTCCTACTTCCTCTCTAAGGACCAGGGAAGAGTTGACAACATAGTGCCCTACTTCCTCTAGTACACTAAGGACCAGGGAAGAGTTGACAACATAGTAAACTACTTCCTCTCTAAGGACCAGTGAAGAGTTGACAACATAGTGCCCTACTTCCTCTAGTACACTAAGGACCAGGAAAAGTTGCAGGGGAGAAGAGGGCCTATTGGAAAGCCAGATAAATAATGAGTAGATTGCATGCTAGAAAAGCTTGGAGCCCCCTGGAATGGGGTAACCATTGACAACAACATCAACCATTAGACAAAAGTAAATAAAGACAGAAAAATTCAATTAAGAGAAGACCTGTACAGTGGGCGGGACAACACACAATATAGTACACCCATTTGTAGACGCACAAGTCAATCAACCTGTCAACCAATCACAGACGTGCCAGTGGCCCTATGGACCAATCAGTGTTCAGAAGTTGAGTGTCTCTGACATCATCTTCCACCAGTCCATCAGCTCCTCCTTTTCCTCTTCCTTCCTCTCTACCAAGGACTCCAGCTCAAAGTCCACCTGGAGACACACACAGGTTAGACGGTTAGACAAACAGTTTAACCCTAATCCTCTCCACCTGTAGATAATGCATGTTAACTACTACTGAACATACTGTTGTCATGGTAACTACTACTGAACATACTGTTGTCATGGTAACTACTACTGAACATACTGTTGTCGTGTTAACTACTACTGAACATACTGTTGTCATGTTAACTACTACTGAACATACTGTTGTCATGGTAACTACCACTGAACATACTGTTGTCATGGTAACTACTACTGAACATAGCTGTTGTCATGGTAACTAATAATAAACCTAGCTGTTGTCAAGGTAACTACTACTGAACATACTGTTGTCATGGTAACTACTACTGAACATACTGTTGTCATGGTAACTACTACTGAACATACTGTTGTCATGGTAACTACTACTGAGCATATTGTTGTCATGTGAACTAATAATAAACCTAGCTGTTGTCAAGGTAACTACTACTGAACATACTATTGTCATGTTAACTACTACTGAACATTTTGTTGTCATGGTAACTACTACTGAACATACTGTTGTCATGTTAACTACTACTGAACATACTGTTGTCATGGTAACTACTACTGAACATACTGTTGTCATGGTAACTACTACTGAACATACGGTTGTCATTGTAAATACTACTGAACATACTGTTGTCAAGGTAACTACTACTGAACATACTGTTGTCATGTTAACTACTACTGAACATACTGTTGTCATGGTCACTACTACTGAGCATACTGTTGTCATGTTAACTACAACTGAACATACTGTTGTCATGGTAACTACTACTGAGCATATTGTTGTCATGTGAACTAATAATAAACCTAGCTGTTGTCAAGGTAACTACTACTGAACATACTATTGTCATGTTAACTACTACTGAACATGTTATTGTCATGGTAACTACTACTGAACATGTTATTGTCATGGTAACTACTACTGAACATACTGTTGTCATGTTAACTACTACTGAACATACTGTTGTCATGGTAACTACTACTGAACATACTGTTATCATGGTAACTACTACTGAACATAGCTGTTGTCATGTTATTATGGTTGTCATGTTATTATGGGTTGTTGTTGTCATGGTATTACTGGGTGTTGTTGTCATGGTTTCATGGTTCTTACCCTAATAGCAGGACTGTAGGGGACAGCCACCTTCTTGATGACAGTCAAGTAACCTGGAGCATAGGCAGATACCTTGTAGTTCCCTGCTGCCAGGAGACGCCAGTAGTCTCCGTCCTTAGCTGTTATCAATACACAATCAATAATCAATCATCAATATCACTGTACTTAGCTACAATAAGAAAGTATATTAGTAATCAATACACATTAATAATCAATACTCAATTATCAATAACATTATCACAGTCCTTAACTATGATCAATATCATAATAATCAATAACAATTTATCAATATAATAATAATCAATCAACTCTAATCAATATGATAATAATCAATAAACTATAATCAATATGATAATCAGCATGTTTTCTCCAATCAACAATATACTTCACAGTAACTCATCACCATTAGGGTTGGCTGAGAGGAGGGCTGGGATTGGTTGTACCTGTAGTGATGTCATGGTCGATGCCCTCCACTGAGATGGAGGCGTTAAAGATGGCTCCACCCTGAAGGTCACGCACAAAGCCCTTCACACCACGATGCACCTACACACACACACACACACACACACACACACACACACACACACACACACACACACACACACACACACACACACACACACACACACACACACACACACACACACACACACACACAATTCATGTTTTGGTAGAATAAGACATATTTATGTCAATTATGACGTGTGTGTAGGTGTGTGTGTAGGTGTGTGTGTAGGTGTGTGTGTGTGTGTACCTGTTCTATGTAGTTGACCAGTGAGTTGCGGTTCTCCTCCCAATAAGTCTTCAGTGTGTCTTCAGCAGGAAACTTGTCACAGCTCAGCTCCAGAGTTATCTCAAAACAGTTACTGCTCAGGTAGTTAAAATCCTGCATGCCTGGGGAGAGGGAGGGAGGGAGGGAGGGAGGGAGGGAGGGAGGGAGGGAGGGAGGGAGGGAGGGAGGGAGGGATAAATTCAGCAAACTTAACATGTGTAAATATTAGTATACAATAAGATTCATCAACTGAGACATAAACTGAACAAGTTCCACAGACATGTGACTAACAGAAATGGAATAATGTGTCCCTGAACAAAGGGGGGGTCAATATAAAAAGTAACAGTCAGTATCTGGTGTGGCCACCAGCTGCATTAAGTAGTGCAGCCAACTGAGAACACCACACTACACAGGTAACCTACTGAGACTACACAGGTAACCTACTGAGACTACACAGGTGATCTACTGAGACTACACAGGTAACCTACTGAGACTACACAGGTAACCTACTGAGACTACACAGGTAACCTACTGAGACTACACAGGTAACCTACGGAGACTACAACACTACACAGGTAACCTACTGAAACTCCACAGGTAACCTACTGAGACTACAACACTACACAGGTAACCTACTGAGAGTACACAGGTAACCTACTGAGGCTACACAGGTAACCTACTGAGAACATCACACTACACAGGTAACCTACTGAGACTACTACACTACACAGGTAACCTACTGAGACTACTCAGGTAACCTACTGAGAACATCACACTACACAGGTAACCTACTGAGACTACTACACTACACAGGTAACCTACTGAGACTACACAGGTAACCTACTGAGACTACTCAGGTAACCTACTGAGAACATCACACTACACAGGTAACCTACTGAGACTACTACACTACACAGGTAACCTACTGAGACTACTAAACTACACAGGTAACCTACTGAGACTACACAGGTAACCTACTGAGACTACACAGGTAACCTACTGAGACTACACAGGTAACCTAGTGAGACAACACAGGTAACCTACTGAGACTACTCAGGTAACCTACTGAGACTACAACACTACACAGGTAACCTACTGAGACTACAACACTACACAGGTAACCTACTGAGACTACACAGGTAACCTACTGAGACTACACAGGTAACCTACTGAGAACACTACACTACACAGGTAACCTACCGAGACTACTACACTACACAGGTAACCTACTGAGACTACACAGGTAACCTACTGAGACTACACAGGTAACCTACTGAGACTACTACACTACACAGGTAACCTACTGAGACTACACAGGTAACCTACTGAGACTACACAGGTAACCTACTGAGACTACACAGGTAACCTACTGAGACTACACGGGTAACCTACTGAGACTACACAGGTAACCTACTGAGACTACACAGGTAACCTACTGAGACTACACAGGTAACCTACTGAGACTACACAGGTAACCTAGTGAGACTATACAGGTAACCTACTGAGACTACACAGGTAACCTACTGAGACTACACAGGTAACCTACTGAGACTACACGGGTAACCTACTGAGACTATACAGGTAACCTACTGAGACTACACAGGTAACCTACTGAGACTACACAGGTAACCTACTGAGACTACACAGGTAACCTACTGAGACTACCACACTAGTTTCTGAAGGGATTTGTTTGACAGATTAAAACATCACGACTGGTTGTATTGTTGGTTTTGAAAAGAGATGTCACTGCGATTTAGATGGCACAATGATTATCTCCACTATACTAGTTTATTTAGTCACATAAACTGAAATTAGACAAACTATTCTAATATTACCAACCAGGAAATGGAGGAGCGATTTCTGCATAGAGCACCTTGAATGAGCTGAACCATCATAATTATATTGAAAAAACTGTCTGTTCCCCAGCTCTGCCTCCCCCCTAACCTGGGTCTGTTCCCCAGCTCTGCCTCCCCCCTAACCTGGGTCTGTTCCCCAGCTCTGCCTCCCCCCTAACCTGGGTCTGTTCCCCAGCTCTGCCTCCCCCCTAACCTGGGTCTGTTCCCCAGCTCTGCCTCCCCCCTAACCTGGGTCTGTTCCCCAGCTCTGCCTCCCCCCTAACCTGGGTCTGTTCCCCAGCTCTGCCTCCCCCCTAACCTGGGTCTGTTCCCCAGCTCTGCCTCCCCCCTAACCTGGGTCTGTTCCCCAGCTCTGCCTCCCCCCTAACCTGGGTCTGTTCCCCAGCTCTGCCTCCCCCCTAACCTGGGTCTGTTCCCCAGCTCTGCCTCCCCCCTAACCTGGGTCTGTTCCCCAGCTCTGCCTCCCCCCTAACCTGGGTCTGTTCCCCAGCTCTGCCTCCCCCCTAACCTGGGTCTGTTCCCCGGCTCTGCCTCCCCCCTAACCTGGGTCTGTTCCCCGGCTCTGCCTCCCCCCTAACCTGGGTCTGTTCCCCGGCTCTGCCTCCCCCCTAACCTGGGTCTGTTCCCCAGCTCTGCCTCCCCCCTAACCTGGGTCTGTTCCCCAGCTCTGCCTCCCCCCTAACCTGGGTCTGTTCCCCAGCTCTGCCTCCCCCTAACCTGGGTCTGTTCCCCAGCTCTGCCTCCCCCCTAACCTGGGTCTGTTCCCCGGCTCTGCCTCCCCCCTAACCTGGGTCTGTTCCCCAGCTCTGCCTCCCCCTAACCTGGGTCTGTTCCCCAGCTCTGCCTCCCCCCTAACCTGGGTCTGTTCCCCGGCTCTGCCTCCCCCCTAACCTGGGTCTGTTCCCCAGCTCTGCCTCCCCCCTAACCTGGGTCTGTTCCCCAGCTCTGCCTCCCCCCTAACCTGGGTCTGTTCCCCAGCTCTGCCTCCCCCCTAACCTGGGTCTGTTCCCCAGCTCTGCCTCCCCCCTAACCTGGGTCTGTTCCCCAGCTCTGCCTCCCCCCTAACCTGGGTCTGTTCCCCAGCTCTGCCTCCCCCCTAACCTGGGTCTGTTCCCCAGCTCTGCCTCCGCTGTCAACATGTTATACCCCCCTAACCTGGGTCTGTTCCCCAGCTCTGCCTCCCCCCTAACCTGGGTCTGTTCCCCAGCTCTGCCTCCCCCCTAACCTGGGTCTGTTCCCCAGCTCTGCCTCCCCCCTAACCTGGGTCTGTTCCCCAGCTCTGCCTCCCCCCTAACCTGGGTCTGTTCCCCAGCTCTGCCTCCCCCTAACCTGGGTCTGTTCCCCAGCTCTGCCTCCCCCCTAACCTGGGTCTGTTCCCCAGCTCTGCCTCCCCCCTAACCTGGGTCTGTTCCCCAGCTCTGCCTCCCCCCTAACCTGGGTCTGTTCCCCAGCTCTGCCTCCCCCTAACCTGGGTCTGTTCCCCAGCTCTGCCCCCCCCTAACCTGGGTCTGTTCCCCAGCTCTGCCTCCCCCCTAACCTGGGTCTGTTCCCCAGCTCTGCCTCCCCCCTAACCTGGGTCTGTTCCCCGGCTCTGCCTCCCCCCTAACCTGGGTCTGTTCCCCGGCTCTGCCTCCCCCCTAACCTGGGTCTGTTCCCCGGCTCTGCCTCCCCCCTAACCTGGGTCTGTTCCCCAGCTCTGCCTCCCCCCTAACCTGGGTCTGTTCCCCAGCTCTGCCTCCCCCCTAACCTGGGTCTGTTCCCCAGCTCTGCCTCCCCCTAACCTGGGTCTGTTCCCCAGCTCTGCCTCCCCCCTAACCTGGGTCTGTTCCCCGGCTCTGCCTCCCCCCTAACCTGGGTCTGTTCCCCAGCTCTGCCTCCCCCTAACCTGGGTCTGTTCCCCAGCTCTGCCTCCCCCCTAACCTGGGTCTGTTCCCCGGCTCTGCCTCCCCCCTAACCTGGGTCTGTTCCCCAGCTCTGCCTCCCCCCTAACCTGGGTCTGTTCCCCAGCTCTGCCTCCCCCCTAACCTGGGTCTGTTCCCCAGCTCTGCCTCCCCCCTAACCTGGGTCTGTTCCCCAGCTCTGCCTCCCCCTAACCTGGGTCTGTTCCCCAGCTCTGCCTCCCCCCTAACCTGGGTCTGTTCCCCAGCTCTGCCTCCCCCCTAACCTGGGTCTGTTCCCCAGCTCTGCCTCCGCTGTCAACATGTTATACCCCCCTAACCTGGGTCTGTTCCCCAGCTCTGCCTCCCCCCTAACCTGGGTCTGTTCCCCAGCTCTGCCTCCCCCCTAACCTGGGTCTGTTCCCCAGCTCTGCCTCCCCCCTAACCTGGGTCTGTTCCCCAGCTCTGCCTCCCCCCTAACCTGGGTCTGTTCCCCGGCTCTGCCTCCCCCCTAACCTGGGTCTGTTCCCCGGCTCTGCCTCCCCCCTAACCTGGGTCTGTTCCCCGGCTCTGCCTCCCCCCTAACCTGGGTCTGTTCCCCAGCTCTGCCTCCCCCCTAACCTGGGTCTGTTCCCCAGCTCTGCCTCCCCCCTAACCTGGGTCTGTTCCCCAGCTCTGCCTCCCCCTAACCTGGGTCTGTTCCCCAGCTCTGCCTCCCCCCTAACCTGGGTCTGTTCCCCGGCTCTGCCTCCCCCCTAACCTGGGTCTGTTCCCCAGCTCTGCCTCCCCCTAACCTGGGTCTGTTCCCCAGCTCTGCCTCCCCCCTAACCTGGGTCTGTTCCCCGGCTCTGCCTCCCCCCTAACCTGGGTCTGTTCCCCAGCTCTGCCTCCCCCCTAACCTGGGTCTGTTCCCCAGCTCTGCCTCCCCCCTAACCTGGGTCTGTTCCCCAGCTCTGCCTCCCCCCTAACCTGGGTCTGTTCCCCAGCTCTGCCTCCCCCCTAACCTGGGTCTGTTCCCCAGCTCTGCCTCCCCCCTAACCTGGGTCTGTTCCCCAGCTCTGCCTCCCCCCTAACCTGGGTCTGTTCCCCAGCTCTGCCTCCGCTGTCAACATGTTATACCCCCCTAACCTGGGTCTGTTCCCCAGCTCTGCCTCCCCCCTAACCTGGGTCTGTTCCCCAGCTCTGCCTCCCCCCTAACCTGGGTCTGTTCCCCAGCTCTGCCTCCCCCCTAACCTGGGTCTGTTCCCCAGCTCTGCCTCCCCCCTAACCTGGGTCTGTTCCCCAGCTCTGCCTCCCCCTAACCTGGGTCTGTTCCCCAGCTCTGCCTCCCCCCTAACCTGGGTCTGTTCCCCAGCTCTGCCTCCCCCCTAACCTGGGTCTGTTCCCCAGCTCTGCCTCCCCCCTAACCTGGGTCTGTTCCCCAGCTCTGCCTCCCCCTAACCTGGGTCTGTTCCCCAGCTCTGCCCCCCCCTAACCTGGGTCTGTTCCCCAGCTCTGCCTCCCCCCTAACCTGGGTCTGTTCCCCAGCTCTGCCTCCCCCCTAACCTGGGTCTGTTCCCCGGCTCTGCCTCCCCCCTAACCTGGGTCTGTTCCCCGGCTCTGCCTCCCCCCTAACCTGGGTCTGTTCCCCGGCTCTGCCTCCCCCCTAACCTGGGTCTGTTCCCCAGCTCTGCCTCCCCCCTAACCTGGGTCTGTTCCCCAGCTCTGCCTCCCCCCTAACCTGGGTCTGTTCCCCAGCTCTGCCTCCCCCTAACCTGGGTCTGTTCCCCAGCTCTGCCTCCCCCCTAACCTGGGTCTGTTCCCCGGCTCTGCCTCCCCCCTAACCTGGGTCTGTTCCCCAGCTCTGCCTCCCCCTAACCTGGGTCTGTTCCCCAGCTCTGCCTCCCCCCTAACCTGGGTCTGTTCCCCGGCTCTGCCTCCCCCCTAACCTGGGTCTGTTCCCCAGCTCTGCCTCCCCCCTAACCTGGGTCTGTTCCCCAGCTCTGCCTCCCCCCTAACCTGGGTCTGTTCCCCAGCTCTGCCTCCCCCCTAACCTGGGTCTGTTCCCCAGCTCTGCCTCCCCCTAACCTGGGTCTGTTCCCCAGCTCTGCCTCCCCCCTAACCTGGGTCTGTTCCCCAGCTCTGCCTCCCCCCTAACCTGGGTCTGTTCCCCAGCTCTGCCTCCGCTGTCAACATGTTATACCCCCCTAACCTGGGTCTGTTCCCCAGCTCTGCCTCCCCCCTAACCTGGGTCTGTTCCCCAGCTCTGCCTCCCCCCTAACCTGGGTCTGTTCCCCAGCTCTGCCTCCCCCCTAACCTGGGTCTGTTCCCCAGCTCTGCCTCCCCCCTAACCTGGGTCTGTTCCCCAGCTCTGACTCCCCCTAACCTGGGTCTGTTCCCCAGCTCTGCCTCCCCCCTAACCTGGGTCTGTTCCCCAGCTCTGCGTCCCCCCTAACCTGGGTCTGTTCCCCAGCTCTGCCTCCCCCCTAACCTGGGTCTGTTCCCCAGCTCTGCCTCCCCCTAACCTGGGTCTGTTCCCCAGCTCTGCCTCCCCCTAACCTGGGTCTGTTCCCCAGCTCTGCCTCCCCCCTAACCTGGGTCTGTTCCCCAGCTCTGCCTCCCCCCTAACCTGGGTCTGTTCCCCAGCTCTGCCTCCCCCCTAACCTGGGTCTGTTCCCCAGCTCTGCCTCCCCCCTAACCTGGGTCTGTTCCCCAGCTCTGCCTCCCCCTAACCTGGGTCTGTTCCCCAGCTCTGCCTCCCCCCTAACCTGGGTCTGTTCCCCAGCTCTGCCTCCCCCTAACCTGGGTCTGTTCCCCAGCTCTGCCTCCCCCTAACCTGGGTCTGTTCCCCGGCTCTGCCTCCCCCCTAACCTGGGTCTGTTCCCCAGCTCTGCCTCCCCCCTAACCTGGGTCTGTTCCCCAGCTCTGCCTCCCCCCTAACCTGGGTCTGTTCCCCGGCTCTGCCTCCCCCCTAACCTGGGTCTGTTCCCCAGCTCTGCCTCCCCCTAACCTGGGTCTGTTCCCCAGCTCTGCCTCCCCCCTAACCTGGGTCTGTTCCCCAGCTCTGCCTCCCCCCTAACCTGGGTCTGTTCCCCAGCTCTGCCTCCCCCCTAACCTGGGTCTGTTCCCCAGCTCTGCCTCCCCCCTAACCTGGGTCTGTTCCCCAGCTCTGCCTCCCCCTAACCTGGGTCTGTTCCCCAGCTCTGCCTCCCCCCTAACCTGGGTCTGTTCCCCAGCTCTGCCTCCCCCCTAACCTGGGTCTGTTCCCCGGCTCTGCCTCCCCCCTAACCTGGGTCTGTTCCCCAGCTCTGCCTCCCCCCTAACCTGGGTCTGTTCCCCAGCTCTGCCTCCCCCCTAACCTGGGTCTGTTCCCCGGCTCTGCCTCCCCCCTAACCTGGGTCTGTTCCCCAGCTCTGCCTCCCCCTAACCTGGGTCTGTTCCCCAGCTCTGCCTCCCCCCTAACCTGGGTCTGTTCCCCAGCTCTGCCTCCCCCCTAACCTGGGTCTGTTCCCCAGCTCTGCCTCCCCCCTAACCTGGGTCTGTTCCCCAGCTCTGCCTCCCCCCTAACCTGGGTCTGTTCCCCAGCTCTGCCTCCCCCCTAACCTGGGTCTGTTCCCCAGCTCTGCCTCCCCCTAACCTGGGTCTGTTCCCCAGCTCTGCCTCCCCCCTAACCTGGGTCTGTTCCCCAGCTCTGCCTCCCCCTAACCTGGGTCTGTTCCCCAGCTCTGCCTCCCCCCTAACCTGGGTCTGTTCCCCAGCTCTGCCTCCCCCCTAACCTGGGTCTGTTCCCCAGCTCTGCCTCCCCCCTAACCTGGGTCTGTTCCCCAGCTCTGCCTCCCCCCTAACCTGGGTCTGTTCCCCAGCTCTGCCTCCCCCCTAACCTGGGTCTGTTCCCCAGCTCTGCCTCCCCCCTAACCTGGGTCTGTTCCCCAGCTCTGCCTCCCCCCTAACCTGGGTCTGTTCCCCAGCTCTGCCTCCCCCCTAACCTGGGTCTGTTCCCCAGCTCTGCCTCCCCCTAACCTGGGTCTGTTCCCCAGCTCTGCCTCCCCCCTAACCTGGGTCTGTTCCCCAGCTCTGCCTCCCCCTAACCTGGGTCTGTTCCCCAGCTCTGCCTCCCCCCTAACCTGGGTCTGTTCCCCAGCTCTGCCTCCCCCTAACCTGGGTCTGTTCCCCAGCTCTGCCTCCCCCTAACCTGGGTCTGTTCCCCAGCTCTGCCTCCCCCCTAACCTGGGTCTGTTCCCCAGCTCTGCCTCCCCCCTAACCTGGGTCTGTTCCCCAGCTCTGCCTCCCCCCTAACCTGGGTCTGTTCCCCAGCTCTGCCTCCCCCCTAACCTGGGTCTGTTCCCCAGCTCTGCCTCCCCCCTAACCTGGGTCTGTTCCCCGGCTCTGCCTCCCCCCTAACCTGGGTCTGTTCCCCAGCTCTGCCTCCCCCCTAACCTGGGTCTGTTCCCCAGCTCTGCCTCCCCCCTAACCTGGGTCTGTTCCCCGGCTCTGCCTCCCCCCTAACCTGGGTCTGTTCCCCAGCTCTGCCTCCCCCCTAACCTGGGTCTGTTCCCCGGCTCTGCCTCCCCCCTAACCTGGGTCTGTTCCCCAGCTCTGCCTCCCCCCTAACCTGGGTCTGTTCCCCAGCTCTGCCTCCCCCCTAACCTGGGTCTGTTCCCCGGCTCTGCCTCCCCCCTAACCTGGGTCTGTTCCCCAGCTCTGCCTCCCCCCTAACCTGGGTCTGTTCCCCAGCTCTGCTTCCCCCCTAACCTGGGTCTGTTCCCCAGCTCTGCCTCCGCTGTCAACATGTTATACCCCCCTAACCTGGGTCTGTTCCCCAGCTCTGCCTCCCCCCTAACCTGGGTCTGTTCCCCAGCTCTGCCTCCCCCCTAACCTGGGTCTGTTCCCCAGCTCTGCCTCCCCCCTAACCTGGGTCTGTTCCCCAGCTCTGCCTCCCCCCTAACCTGGGTCTGTTCCCCAGCTCTGCCTCCCCCCTAACCTGGGTCTGTTCCCCAGCTCTGCCTCCCCCCTAACCTGGGTCTGTTCCCCAGCTCTGCCTCCCCCCTAACCTGGGTCTGTTCCCCAGCTCTGCCTCCCCCCTAACCTGGGTCTGTTCCCCAGCTCTGCCTCCCCCCTAACCTGGGTCTGTTCCCCGGCTCTGCCTCCCCCCTAACCTGGGTCTGTTCCCCAGCTCTGCCTCCCCCCTAACCTGGGTCTGTTCCCCAGCTCTGCCTCCCCCCTAACCTGGGTCTGTTCCCCAGCTCTGCCTCCCCCCTAACCTGGGTCTGTTCCCCAGCTCTGCCTCCCCCCTAACCTGGGTCTGTTCCCCGGCTCTGCCTCCCCCCTAACCTGGGTCTGTTCCCCGGCTCTGCCTCCCCCCTAACCTGGGTCTGTTCCCCAGCTCTGCCTCCCCCCTAACCTGGGTCTGTTCCCCAGCTCTGCCTCCCCCCTAACCTGGGTCTGTTCCCCAGCTCTGCCTCCGCTGTCAACATGTTATACCCCCCTAACCTGGGTCTGTTCCCCAGCTCTGCCTCCCCCCTAACCTGGGTCTGTTCCCCAGCTCTGCCTCCCCCCTAACCTGGGTCTGTTCCCCAGCTCTGCCTCCCCCCTAACCTGGGTCTGTTCCCCAGCTCTGCCTCCCCCCTAACCTGGGTCTGTTCCCCAGCTCTGCCTCCCCCCTAACCTGGGTCTGTTCCCCAGCTCTGCCTCCCCCCTAACCTGGGTCTGTTCCCCAGCTCTGCCTCCCCCCTAACCTGGGTCTGTTCCCCAGCTCTGCCTCCCCCCTAACCTGGGTCTGTTCCCCAGCTCTGCCTCCCCCCTAACCTGGGTCTGTTCCCCAGCTCTGCCTCCCCCCTAACCTGGGTCTGTTCCCCAGCTCTGCCTCCCCCCTAACCTGGGTCTGTTCCCCAGCTCTGCCTCCCCCCTAACCTGGGTCTGTTCCCCAGCTCTGCCTCCCCTGTCAACATGTTATACCCCCCTAACCTGGGTCTGTTCCCCAGCTCTGCCTCCCGTGTCACCTCACCTCTGTAGGTGAAGCTAGTGTCTGTGTGTGTGTTACCTCTAGGTACGCTGTACCAGGCCCCTCTGTAGGTGAAGCTAGTGTCTGTGTGTTACCTCTGGGTACGCTGTACCAGGCCCCTCTGTAGGTGAAGCTAGTGTCTGTGTGTTACCTCTGGATACGCTGTACCAGGCCCCTCTGTAGGTGAAGCTAGTGTCTCTGTGTGTGTTACCTCTGGGTACGCTGTACCAGGCCCCTCTGTAGGTGAAGCTAGTGTCTGTGTGTTACCTCTGGATACGCTGTACCAGGCCCCTCTGTAGGTGAAGCTAGTGTCTGTGTGTTACCTCTGGGTACGCTGTACCAGGCCCCTCTGTAGGTGAAGCTAGTGTCTGTGTGTTACCTCTGGGTACGCTGTACCAGGCCCCTCTGTAGGTGAAGCTAGTGTCTGTGTGTTACCTCTGGGTACGCTGTACCAGGCCCCTCTGTAGGTGAAGCTAGTGTCTGTCTGTGTGTTACCTCTAGGTACGCTGTACCAGGCCCCTCTGTAGGTGAAGCTAGTGTCTGTCTGTGTGTTACCTCTAGGTACGCTGTACCAGGCCCCTCTGTAGGTGAAGCTCGTGTCTGTGTGTTACCTCTGGATACGCTGTACCAGGCCCCTCTGTAGGTGAAGCTAGTGTCTGTGTGTTACCTCTGGGTACGCTGTACCAGGCCCCTCTGTAGGTGAAGCTAGTGTCTGTGTGTTACCTCTAGGTACGCTGTACCAGGCCCCTCTGTAGGTGAAGCTAGTGTCTGTGTGTTACCTCTGGGTACGCTGTACCAGGCCCCTCCGTTGGTGAAGCTAGTGTCTGTGTGTTACCTCTGGGTACGCTGTACCAGGCCCCTCTGTAGGTGAAGCTAGTGTCTGTGTGTTACCTCTGGGTACGCTGTACCAGGCCCCTCTGTAGGTGAAGCTAGTGTCTGTGTGTTACCTCTGGGTACGCTGTACCAGGCCCCTCTGTAGGTGATGCTAGTGTCTCTGTGTGTTACCTCTGGGTACGCTGTACCAGGCCCCTCTGTAGGTGAAGCTAGTGTCTGTGTGTTACCTCTGGGTACGCTGTACCAGGCCCCTCTGTTGGTGAAGCTAGTGTCTGTGTGTTACCTCTGGGTACGCTGTACCAGGCCCCTCTGTTGGTGAAGCTAGTGTCTGTGTGTTACCTCTAGGTACGCTGTACCAGGCCCCTCTGTAGGTGAAGCTAGTGTCTGTGTGTTACCTCTGGGTACGCTGTACCAGGCCCCTCTGTAGGTGAAGCTAGTGTCTGTGTGTTACCTCCGGGTACGCTGTACCAGGCCCCTCCGTTGGTGATGCCGTCGGTGAAGCTGGTATCATCGTCGTTCTTCCTGCACGGAGCCCGCTGGGGGTCTGACATCACAGGATTAAACTGGGAGTAGGACTTCGCCAGAGACTTAAAGGTGACGTCATCAGGACTGGCGCTGTACTCATGGGTCGAACCTGGAGGGAGGGAGGGAGGGAGTTGGGAGGGAGAGGTAGAGAGGATGGGAGAGGGAGGGAGGGAGGGAGGGAGGGAGGTGGGAGGGAGGGAGAGAGGGAGGGGAGGGGGGATGGAGGGAGGGAGGATGGGAGAGGGAGGGGAGGATGGGAGAGGGAGGGGAGGATGGGAGAGGGAGGGGAGGAGGGAGGGAGGGAGGTGGGAGGGAGGGAGGATGGGAGAGGGAGGGGAGGAGGGAGGATGGAGAAAAGAGGGAATGGGGGAGGGAATGAGGGGGGGGGATAACTTATTTGCACTTATTAGCAGTGGCATTATGTAACGTTTTTGGGCGACCTGACAAAATTCACATAGAAATATGAGTTATAGATCTGAAATTCTCATTGAAATGAAGTCTAAGAAGAGGTAGATCTGTTATATGTGTGTTATTTCTATGCTTCCCATTCTTAAATTACATTTTTGTGTCATTTACTCAGCTTCATGTCTGGTTCACAGTGGTTTAAATTACCCATGATGCTCTACTCTACACTGTAGGAGATGTCTAGTTCACAGTGGTTTAAATGATCCCATGATGCTCTACTCTAGACTGTAGGAGATGTCTGGTTCACAGTGGTTTAAATTACCCATGATGCTCTACTCTACACTGTAGGAGAGGTCTAGTTCACAGTGGTTTAAATGATCCCATGATGCTCTACTCTACACTGTAGGAGATGTCTGTTTCACAGTGGTTTAAATTACCCATGATGCTCTACTCTACACTGCAGGAGATGTCTGGTTCACAGTGGTTTATGTGTGTAGCGTGGTGTGTGTGTAGCGTGGTGTGTGTGTAGTGTGGTGTGTGTGTAGCGTGGTGTCTGTGTAGCGTGGTGTCTGTGTAGCGTGGTGTGTGTGTAGCGTGGTGTGTGTGTAGCGTGGTGTGTGTGTAGCGTGGTGTGTGTGTAGCGTCGTGTTTGTGTAGCGTGGTGTGTGTGTAGCGTGGTGTGTGTGTAGCGTGGTGTCTGTGTAGCGTGGTGTGTGTGTAGCGTGGTGTGTGTGTAGCGTGGTGTGTGTAGCGTGGTGTGTGTGTAGCGTGATGTGAGTGTAGCCTGGTGTGTGTGTAGCGTGGCGTGTGTGTAGCGTGGTGTGTGTAGCGTGTTGCAGTGTAGCGTGGTGTGTAGCGTGGTGTGTGTAGCATGGTGTGTGTGTAGCGTGGTGTGTGTGTAGCATGGTGTGTGTGTAGCGTGGTGTGTGTGTAGCATGGTGTGTGTGTAGCATGGTGTGTGTGTAGCGTGGTGTGTGTGTAGCGTGGTGTGTGTGTAGCGTGGTGTGTGTGTAGCGTGGTGTGTAGCGTGGTGTGTGTAGCGTGGTGCAGTGTAGCGTGGTGTGTGTGTAGCGTGGTGTGTGTGTAGCGTGGTGTGTGTGTAACGTGGTGTGTGTGTAGCGTGGTGTGTGTGTAGCGTGGTGTGTGTGTAGCGTGGTGTGTGTGTAGCGTGGTGTGTGTGTAGCGTGGTGTGTGTGTAGCGTGGTTACCGCTGCGTGTCTCGTCGTAGGGGTAGTTGGCCACCACATCTCCTCCATGCAGATTAGCTGAGAGGACGAATGGAATCTCCATTATCCACCTGATCACTGCCTTGGTCTCTGGAGCCAGCTGGAGACAACACAGACACAGACAGACAGGATCACTGCCTTGGTCTCTGGAGCCAGCTGGAGACAACACAGACACAGACAGACAGGATCACTGCCTTGGTCTCTGGAGCCAGCTGGAGACAACACAGACAGACAGGATCACTGCCTTGGTCTCTGGAGCCAGCTGGAGACAACACAGACACAGACAGACAGGATCACTGCCTTGGTCTCTGGAGCTAGCTAAAGACAACACAGACACAGACAGACAGGATCACTGCCTTGGTCTCTGGAGCCAGCTAGAGACAACACAGACACAGACAGACAGGATCACTGCCTTGGTCTCTGGAGCCAGCTGGAGACAACACAGACACAGACAGACAGGATCACTGCCTTGGTCTCTGGAGCCAGCTGGAGACAACACAGACAGACAGGATCACTGCCTTGGTCTCTGGAGCCAGCTGGAGACAACACAGACACAGACAGACAGGATCACTGCCTTGGTCTCTGGAGCTAGCTAGAGACAACACAGACACAGACAGACAGGGTCACTGCCTTGGTCTCTGGAGCCAGCTGGAGACAACACAGACACAGACAGACAGGATCACTGCCTTGGTCTCTGGAGCTAGCTGGAGACAACAAAGACACAGACAGACAGGATCACTGCCTTGATCTCTGGAGCTAGCTGGAGACAACACAGACACAGACAGACAGGATCACTGCCTTGGTCTCTGGAGCCAGCTGGAGACAACACAGACAGACAGGATCACTGACTAGGTCTCTGGAGCAGCCTGGAGACAACACAGACACAGACAGACAGGATCACTGCCTTGGTCTCTGGAGCCAGCTGGAGACAACACAGACAGACAGGATCACTGACTAGGTCTCTGGAGCCAGCTGGAGACAACACAGACAGACAGGATCACTGCCTTGGTCTCTGGAGTCAGCTGGAGACAACACAGACAGACAGGATCACTGCCTTGGTCTCTGGAGCCAGCTGGAGACAACACAGACAGACAGGATCACTGCCTTGGTCTCTGGAGCAGCCTGGAGACAACACAGACACAGACAGACAGGATCACTGCCTTGGTCTCTGGAGCCAGCTGGAGACAACACAGACAGACAGGATCACTGCCTTGGTCTCTGGAGCCAGCTGGAGACAACACAGACACAGACAGACAGACAGACAGACAGACAGACAGACAGACAGGTGTGTTACCAGACAGACAGACAGACAGGTGTGTTACCAGACAGACAGACAGACAGACAGACAGACAGACAGACAGACAGACAGGTGTGTTACCAGACAGACAGACAGACAGACAGACAGACAGACAGACAGACAGACAGGTGTGTTACCAGACAGACAGACAGACAGACAGGTGTGTTACCTTGGTATTTTCGTCCACGGCCTTCTTCATGTTGTTGAGCAGGTGGTTGTTGGCTCCGCCCTCCTTCTCGTTGCCGTAGACGATGCGGTCCAGGTCAGGGAAGTTCCTGTTCAGGTCAACCCCCTGGGCGTTACTACGACCTACGAACCAATCTTTCAGCTCCCCCGACTGACACACAGAGGGAGGAGAGATGTTACCTGGTCCCATGAACCAGTCTGTGTGTGTGTTAGTTGTGATGTGTGTGTTAGTTGTGATGTGTGTGTTAGTTGTGATGTGTGTGTTAGTTGTGATGTGTGTGTTAGTTGTGGTGTGTGTGTTAGTTGTGGTGTGTGTGTTAGTTGTGGTGTGTGTGTTAGTTGTGGTGTGTGTGTTAGTTGTGGTGTGTGTGTTAGTTGTGGTGTGTGTGTTAGTTGTGATGTGTGTGTTAGTTGTGGTGTGTGTGTTAGTTGTGGTGTGTGTGTTAGTTGTGGTGTGTGTGTTACCTGGGAGGCAGCCTTCTCAAAGCCATCAGGGTTCATGGAGGGCATCAGGTGGATACGTGTGGTGTGGATCAGATCGATGATCGACTCGTTGCCCTGTGATAACACAACAACATATTAACTCTGTGATCGACTCGTTGCCCTGTGAAAACACAACAGCATATTAACTCTGTGATCGACTCGTTGCCCTGTGAAAACACAACAACATATTAACTCTGTGATCGACTCGTTGCCCTGTGAAAACACAACAACATATTAACTCTGTGATCGTTAAGTTGCTCTGATACAACACAACAACATATTAACTCTGTGATCGTTTAGTTCCCTGTTACAAAACAACAACATATTAACTCAGTGATCGTTTAGTTGCTCTGATACAACACAACAACATATTAACTCTGTGATCGTTTAGTTGCCCTGTGATAACACAACAACATATTAACTCTGTGATCGTTTAGTTGCTCTGTTACAACACAACAACATATTAACTCTGTGATCGTTTAGTTGCACTGATACAACACAACAACACATTAACTCAGTGATCGTTTAGTTGCTCTGATACAACACAACAACATATTAACTCTGTGATCGTTTAGTTGCCCTGTGATAACACAACAACATATTAACTCTGTGATCGTTTAGTTGCACTGATACAACACAACAACATATTAACTCTGTGATTGTTTAGTTGCCCTGTGATAACACAACAACATATTAACTCTGTGATTGTTTAGTTGCCCTGTGATAACACAACAACATATTAACTCTGTGATCGTTTAGTTGCTCTGTTACAACACAACAACATATTAACTCTGTGATCGTTTAGTTGCTCTGTTACAAAACAACAACATGTTAAATCTGTGATCGTTTAGTTGCACTGATACAACACAACAACATATTAACTTTGTGATAGACTCGTTGCCCTGTGATAAAACAACAACATATTAACTCCGTGATCGTTTGGTTATACTGATACAACACAACAACACATTAACTCTGTGATCGTTTAGTTGCTCTGTTACAACACAACAACATTTTAACTCTGTGATCGTTTAGTTGCTCTGTTAGATCATAACAACATATTAACTCTGTGATCGTTTAGTAGCACTGATACAACACAACAACATATTAACTCTGTGATCGTTTAGTTGCACTGATACAACACAACAACATTTTAACTCTGTGATCGTTTAGTAGCACTGATACAACACAACAACATATTAACTCTGTGATCGTTTAGTTGCCCTGTGATAACACAACAACATATTAACTCTGTGATCGTTTAGTTGCACTGATACAACACAACAACATATTAACTCTGTGATCGTTTAGTTGCACTGATACAACACAACAACATATTAACTCTGTGATTGTTTAGTTGCCCTGTGATAACACAACAACATATTAACTCTGTGATCGTTTAGTTGCTCTGTTACAACACAACAACATATTAACTCTGTGATCGTTTAGTTGCTCTGTTACAAAACAACAACATGTTAAATCTGTGATCGTTTAGTTGCACTGATACAACACAACAACATATTAACTCTGTGATTGTTTAGTTGCCCTGTGATAACACAACAACATATTAACTCTGTGATTGTTTAGTTGCCCTGTGATAACACAACAACATATTAACTCTGTGATCGTTTAGTTGCTCTGTTACAACACAACAACATTTTAAGTCTGTGATCGTTTAGTTGCTCTGTTAGATCATAACAACATATTAACTCTGTGATCGTTTAGTAGCACTGATACAACACAACAACATATTAACTCTGTGATCGTTTAGTTGCACTGATACAACACAACAACATTTTAACTCTGTGATCGTTTAGTAGCACTGATACAACACAACAACATATTAACTCTGTGATCGTTTAGTTGCACTGATACAACACAACAACATATTAACTCTGTGATCGTTTGGTTGCCCTGTGATAAAACAACAACATATTAACTCTGTGATCGTTTAGTTGCTCTGTTACAACACAACAACATATTAACTCTGTGATCGTTTAGTTGCCCTTTGATAACACAACAACATATTAACTCTGTGATCGTTTAGTTGCTCTGTTACAACACAACAACATCTTAACTCTGTGATCGTTTAGTTGCTCTGTTACAACACAACAACATATTAACTCTGTGATCGTTTAGTTGCTCTGTTACAACATAACAACATATTAACTCTGTGATCGTTTAGTTGCACTGATACAACACAACAACATATTAACTCTGTGATCGTTTAGTTGCCCTGTGATGACACAACAACATATTAACTCTGTGATCGTTTAGTTGGATCCAAACTACAGGTTATATTACCTGTTGGTAACAGAGGTACAGACAGGTTTTATTACCTGTTGGTAACAGAGGTACTGAGACAGGTTATATTACCTGTTGGTAACAGAGGTACTGAGACAGGTTATATTACCTGTTGGTAACAGAGGTACAGAGACAGGTTATATTACCTGTTGGTAACAGAGGTACAGAGACAGGTTATATTACCTGTTGGTAACAGAGGTACTGAGACAGGTTATATTACCTGTTGGTAACAGAGGTACTGAGACAGGTTATGTTCCTGTTGGTAACAGAGGTACAGCCAGGTTATATTACCTGTTGGTATTGGTTACAGAGGTACTGAGCCAGGTTATATTACCTGTTGGTATTGGTAACAGAGGTACTGAGCCAGGTTATATTACCTGTTGGTAACAGAGGTACTGAGACAGGTTATGTTACCTGTTGGTATTGGTTACAGAGGTACTGAGCCAGGTTATGTTACCTGTTGGTATTGGTTACAGAGGTACTGAGACAGGTTATATTACCTGTTGGTAACAGAGGTACTGAGACAGGTTATATTACCTGTTGGTATTGGTTACAGAGGTACTGAGCCAGGTTATGTTCCTGTTGGTAACAGAGGTACAGCCAGGTTATATTACCTGTTGGTATTGGTAACAGAGGTACTGAGCCAGGTTATGTTACCTGTTGGTATTGGTTACAGAGGTACTGAGCCAGGTAGACGATGAGTTCCCGTCCTACCGCCTCGTTGCCGTGCATGTTTCCGATGTACTTAAACTCTGGCTCACCTGGGGAAAGAGAAACACAGGTTAGGTCAAAACACACAGGTTAGGTCAACACACACAGGTTAGGTCAAAACACACAGGTTAGGTCAACACACACAGGTTGGGTCAAAACACACAGGTCAGGTCAACACACACAGGTTATGTCAAAACACACAGGTTAGGTCAAAACACACAGGTCAGGTCAACACACACAGGTTAGGTCAACACACAGGTTAGGTCAACACACACAGGTTAGGTCAAAACACACACAGGTCAGGTCAGCACACACAGGTTAGGTCAAAACACACAGGTTAGGTCAACGCACACACAGGTTGGGTCAATACACACAGGTTAGGTCAAAACACACAGGTTAGGTCAACGCACACACAGGTTGGGTCAATACACACAGGTTAGGTCAAAACACACAGGTTAGGTCAACGCACACACAGGTTAGGTCAAAACACACAGGTTAGGTCAAAACACACAGGTTAGGTCAAAACACACAGGTTAGGTCAACACACACACAGGTTAGGTCAACACACACAGGTTAGGTCAAAACACACACAGGTTAGGACAACACACACAGGTTAAGTCAAAACACACAGGTTAGGTCAAAACACACAGGTTAGGTCAAAACACACAGGTTAGGTCAACACACACAGGTTAGTTCAACACACACAGGTTAAGTCAAAACACACAGGTTAGGTCAAAACACACAGGTTAGGTCAAAACACACAGGTTAGTTCAACACACACAGACAGGTTGGGTCAACACACACACAGGTCAGGTCAACACACACACAGGTTGGGTCAACACACACAGACAGGTTGGGTCAACATACACAGGTTAGGTCAAGACACACAGGTTAGGTCAACACACACAGGTTAGTTCAACACACACAGGTTAAGTCAAAACACACAGGTCAGGTCAAAACACACACAGGTTAGGACAACACACACAGGTTAAGTCAAAACACACAGGTTAGGTCAAAACACACAGGTTAGGTCAAAACACACAGGTTAGGTCAACACACACAGGTTAGTTCAACACACACAGGTTAAGTCAAAACACACAGGTTAGGTCAACACACACAGGTTAGGTCAACACACACAGGTTATGTCAAAACACACAGGTTAGGTCAAAACACACAGGTCAGGTCAACACACACAGGTTAGGTCAACACACAGGTTAGGTCAAAACACACAGGTCAGGTCAACACACACAGGTTGGGTCAAAACACACAGGTCAGGTCAACACACACAGGTTATGTCAAAACACACAGGTTAGGTCAAAACACACAGGTCAGGTCAACACACACAGGTTAGGTCAACACACAGGTTAGGTCAACACACACAGGTTAGGTCAAAACACACACAGGTCAGGTCAGCACACACAGGTTAGGTCAAAACACACAGGTTAGGTCAACGCACACACAGGTTGGGTCAATACACACAGGTTAGGTCAAAACACACAGGTTAGGTCAACGCACACACAGGTTGGGTCAATACACACAGGTTAGGTCAAAACACACAGGTTAGGTCAACGCACACACAGGTTAGGTCAAAACACACAGGTTAGGTCAAAACACACAGGTTAGGTCAAAACACACAGGTTAGGTCAACACACACACAGGTTAGGTCAACACACACAGGTTAGGTCAAAACACACACAGGTTAGGACAACACACACAGGTTAAGTCAAAACACACAGGTTAGGTCAAAACACACAGGTTAGGTCAAAACACACAGGTTAGGTCAACACACACAGGTTAGTTCAACACACACAGGTTAAGTCAAAACACACAGGTTAGGTCAAAACACACAGGTTAGGTCAAAACACACAGGTTAGTTCAACACACACAGACAGGTTGGGTCAACACACACACAGGTCAGGTCAACACACACACAGGTTGGGTCAACACACACAGACAGGTTGGGTCAACATACACAGGTTAGGTCAAGACACACAGGTTAGGTCAACACACACAGGTTAGTTCAACACACACAGGTTAAGTCAAAACACACAGGTCAGGTCAAAACACACACAGGTTAGGACAACACACACAGGTTAAGTCAAAACACACAGGTTAGGTCAAAACACACAGGTTAGGTCAAAACACACAGGTTAGGTCAACACACACAGGTTAGTTCAACACACACAGGTTAAGTCAAAACACACAGGTCAGGTCAAAACACACACAGGTTAGGACAACACACACAGGTTAAGTCAAAACACACAGGTTAGGTCAAAACACACAGGTTAGGTCAAAACACACAGGTTAGGTCAACACACACACAGGTTAGGTCAAGACACACAGGTTAAGTCAACACACACACACAGGTTAGGTCAAAACACACAGGTTAGGTCAACACACACAGGTTAGGACAACACACACAGGTTAGGTCAAGACACACAGGTTAAGTCAACACACACACACAGGTTAGGTCAAGACACACAGGTTAGGTCAACATATGATATGAAGTTGCCAAATCCATGTTCAGTCCTAGAGAGTATCACAGAGTAACTACCCATGTTCAGTCCTAGAGAGTATCACAGAGTATCTACCCATGTTCTGTCCTACAGAGTATCACACAGTAACTACCCATGTTCAGTCCTACAGGGTATCACACAGTAACTACCCATGTTCAGTCCCACAGAGTAACTACCCATGTTCAGTCCTACAGAGGATCTACCCATGTTCAGTCCTACAGAGTATCTACCCATGTTCAGTCCTACAGAGTATCTACCCATGTTCAGTCCTACAGAGGATCTACCCATGTTCAGTCCTACAGAGTATCTACCCATGTTCAGTCCTACAGAGTATCTACCCATGTTCAGTCCTAAAGAGTATCTAACCATGTTCAGTCCCACAGAGTACCACAGACTATATACCCATGTTCAGTCCTACAGAGTAACTACCCATGTTCAGTCCTATAGAGTATCTACCCATGATCAGTCCTATAGAGTACCTACCAATGTTCAGTCCCACAGATTATCTACCCATGTTCAGTCCCACAGAGTATCTACCCATGTTTAGTCCCACAGAGTATCTAGCCATTTTCAGTATCACAGAGTAACTACCCATGTTCAGTCCCACAGAGAATCACAGAGTATCTACCCATGTTCAGTATCACCAAGTATCTACCCATGTTCAGTCCTACAGAGTAACTACCCATGTTCAGTCATACAGAGTAACTACCCATGTTCAGTCCTACAGAATAACTACCCATGTTCAGTCTTACAGAGTATCACAGAGTAACTTCCCATTTTCAGTCCTACAGAGTAAAACAGAGTAACTACCCATGTTCAGACCTACAGAGTATCACATAGTAACTACCCATGTTCAGTCCTACAGAGTAACTACCCATGTTCAGACCTACAGAGTATCACAGAGTATCTACCCATGTTCAGTCCTACAGAGTATCACAGAGTAACTACCCATGTTCAGGCCTACAGAGTATCACAGAGTAACTACCCATGTTCAGTTCGACAGAGTATCACAGAGTAACTACCCATGTTCAGTCCTACAGATGAACTACCCATGTTCAGTCCCACAGTGTCACAGAGTATCTACCCATGTTCAGTCCCACAGAGTATCACAGAGTAACTACCGATGTTCAGTCCCACAGAGGGTCACAGAGTATCTACCCATGTTCAGTCACACAGAGGGTCACAGAGTAACGACCCATGTTCAGCCCTACAGAGTATCACAGAGTATCTACCCATGTTCAGTCCTACAGAGTATCACAGGGTAACAACCCATGTTCAGTCCTACAGAGTATCACAGAGTAACTACCCATGTTCAGTCCTACAGAGTATCACAGAGTAACTACCCATGTTCAGTCCTACAGAGTATCACACAGTAACTACCCATGTTCAGTCCTGCAGATCAACTACCCATGTTCAGTCCCACAGAGTATCAACCCATGTTCAGTCCTACAGAGCATCACAGAGTAACTACCCATGTTCAGTCCTACAGAGTATCTACCCATGGTCAGTCCCAAAGAGTATCTACCCATGTTCAGTCCCACAGAGTATCTACCCATGTTCAGTCCCAAAGAGTATCTACCCATGTTCAGTCCCACAGAGTATCTACCCATGTTCAGTCCTACAGAGTAACTAGCCATGTTCAATCCTACAGTGTCACAGAGTAACTACCGATGTTCAGTCCTTCAGAGTATCACAGAGCAACTACCCATGTTCAGTCCGACAGAGTAACTACCCATGTTCAGTCCTACAGGGTATCACAGAGTAACTACCCATGTTCAGTCCTACAGAGTATCACAGAGTAACTACCCATGTTCAGTCCTACAGAGTATCACAGAGAAACTACCCATGTTCTGTCCTACAGAGTATCACAGAGTATCTACCATGTTCAGTCCGACAGAGTAACTACCCATGTTCAGTCCTACAGAGTAACTACCCATGTTCAGTCTGACAGAGTAACTACCCATGTTCAGTCCTACAGAGTATCACAGAGTATCTACCCATGTTCAGTCCTACAGAGATTCACAGAGTAACTACCCATGTTCAGTCCTACAGAGTATCACATAGTAACTACCCATGTTCTGTCCTACAGAGTATCACAGAGTATCTACCATGTTCAGTCCGACAGAGCAACTACCCATGTTCAGTCCTACAGAGTAACTACCCAGGTTCAGTCTGACAGAGTAACTACCCATGTTCAGCCCTACAGAGCATCACAGAATATCTGCCCATGTTCAGTCCTACAGAGTATCACAGAGTAACTACCAATGTTCAGTCCTACAGAGTATCACAGAGAAACTACCCATGTTCAGTCCCACAGAGTATCTACCCATGTTCAGTCCCACACAGTATCTACCCATGTTCAGTCCTATAGAGTAACTACCCATCTTCAGTCCTATAGAGTATCACATATTAACTACCCATGTTCAGTCCAAGAGTATCTACCCATGTTCAGTCCTACAGAGTATCTACCCATGTTCAGTCCCACAGAGTATCTACCCATGTTCCGTCCTACAGAGTATCTACCCATGTTTCCGTCCCAGAGTATCTACCCATGTTCAGTCCAACAGAGTATCTACCCATGTTCAGTCCTACAGAGTATCTACCCATGTTCAGTCCCACAGAGTATCTACCCATGTTCAATCCTACAGAGTATCACAGAGTAACTACCCATGTTCAGTCCTTCAGAGTATCACAGAGCAACTACCCATGTTCAGTCCGACAGAGTAACTACCCATGTTCAGTCCTACAGAGTGTCACATAGTATCTACCCATGTTCAGTCCTACAGAGTATCACAGGGTACCTACCCTTGTTCAGTCCTACAGAGTATCACAGAGTAACTACCCATGTTCAGTCCTACAGAGTATCACAGAGTAACTACCCATGTTCTGTCCGACAGAGTAACTACCCATGTTCAGTCCTACAGAGTAACTACCCATGTTCAGCCCTACAGAGCATCACAGAGTATCTACCCATGTTCAGCCCCACAGAGTATCACAGAGAAACTACCCATATTCAGTCCCACAGAGTATCTACCCATGTTCAGTCCCACAGAGTATCTACCCATGTTCAGTCCTATTGAGTAACTACCCATGTTCAGTCCTATAGAGTATCACATAGTAACTACCCATGTTCAGTCCCAGAGTATCTACCCATGTTCAGTCCCACAGAGTATCTACCCATGTTCAGTCCTACTGAGTATCTACCCATGTTCAGTCCCACAGAGTATCTACCCATGTTCAGTCCAACAGAGTATCTACCCATGTTCAGTCCCACAGAGTATCTACCCATGTTGAAACCTACAGAGTATCTACCCATGTTCATTCCCACAGAGTATCTCCTCATGTTAACTACCCATGTTCAGTCCCAGAGTATCTACCCATGTTCAGTCCTACAGAGTATCTACCCATGTTCAGTCCTACAGAGTATCTACCCATGTTCAGTCCCACAGAGTATCTACCCATGTTCAGTCCCACAGAGTATCTACCCATGTTCAGTCCTACAGAGTATCTACCCATGTTCAGTCCCACAGAGTATCTACCCATGTTCAGTCCTACAGAGTATCTACCCATGTTCAGTCCTACAGAGTATCTACCCATGTTCAGTCCTACAGAGTATCTACCCATGTTCAGTCCCACAGAGTATCTACCCATGTTCAGTCCTACAGAGTATCTACCCATGTTCAGTCCTACAGAGGATCAATCCATGTTCAGTACTACAGATTAACTACCCATGTTCAATTCCACAGAGTATCTACCCATGTTCAGTCCTACAGAGTACCTGGGCCCCCCCCTGGGTGAACACTTTGGTTTTCGCCCTAGCAACACAGCTTCAAATAATCAAAGTTCAAATAATCTAAGTTTGATGGTGAGTTGGTTATTTGAATCAGCTGTGTTGTGCTAGGGGAAACACGAAAACATGAACCCAGGGGGGAGGGGCCCCAGGACCCAGGGGGGAGGGGCACCAGGACCCAGGGGGAGGGGCACTAGGACCAAGGGGGAGGGGCCCCAGGACCCAGGGGGAGGGGCCCCAGGACCCAGGGGGAGGGGCCCCAAGACCCAGGGGGAGGGGCCCCAGGACCCAGGGGGAGGGGCCCCAAGACCCAGGGGGAGGGGCCCCAGGACCCAGGGGGGAGGGGCGCCAGGACCCAGGAGGGAGGGGCACTAGGACCAAGGGGGAGGGGCCCCAGGACCCAGGGGGAGGGGCGCCAGGACCCAGGGGGAGTGTCGCCAGGACCCAGGGGGGAGGGGCGCCAGGACCCAGGGGGAGTGTCGCTAGGACCAAGGGTGGAAGGGCCCAAGGACCCAGGGGGGAGGGGCGCCAGGACCCAGGGCGAGGGGCGCCAGGACCCAGGGGGAGTGTCGCTAGGACCAAGGGTGGAGGGGCCCAAGGACCCAGGGGGGAGGGGCGCCAGGACCCAGGGGGAGTGTCGCTAGGACCAAGGGTGGAGGGGCCCCAGGACCCATGGGGGAGGGGCCCGAGGACTAAGGGGGGAGGGGCCCAAGGACCCAGGGGGAGTGTCGCTAGGGCCAAGGGTGGAGGGGCCCCAGGACTCAGGGGGGAGGGGCCCCATGACCAAGGGGGAGGGGTTCCAGGACCCAGGGGGAGGGGCGCTAGGACCAAGGGGGGAGGGGCCCCAGGACCCAGGGGGAGTGTCGCTAGGGCCAAGGGTGGAGGGGGCCCAGGACTCAAGGGGGAGGGGCCCCATGACCCAGGGGGAGGGGTTCCAGGACCCAGGGGGAGGGGCGCTAGGACCAAGGGGGAGGGGCCCCAGGACTTATGGGGGAGGGGCCCCAGGACCCAGGGGGAGGGGCGCCAGGACCCAGGGGGAGTGTCGCTAGGACCAAGGGGGGAGGGGCCCCAGGACCCAGTGGGAGGGGCGCCAGGACCCAGGGGGAGTGTCGCTAGGACCAAGGGGGGAGGGGCCCCAGGGGGGAGGGGCCCCATGACCCAGGGGGAGGGGTGCCAGGAACCAGGGGGGGTGGGGCGCTAGGACCAAGGGGGAGGGGCGCCAGGACCCATGGGTAGGTGCGCTAGGACCAAGGGGGGAGGGGCTCCAGGACCCAGAGGGAGAGCCCCAGGACCCAGGGGGAGGGGCCCCAGGACCAAGGGGGGAGGGGCCCCAGGACCCAGAGGGTGGGGCCCCAGTACTCAGGGGGGAAGGACCCCAAGACCAAGGGGGAGGGGCCGCAAGAACCAGGGGGGAGGTGCCCCAGTACCCCAGGGGGGAGGGGCTGAGATAAGATTACCAAATTGAGAAAACAGTTGAAGTTCTTCATTTAACCAAAAGATGGCAGCAGATACACACATCAATATGTCTAATAGAGATGGAATCTGACAGCAGGTCCTGGTGTCTTAACTACAACCCCCTTTCTTTCTCCTGGTGTCTTAACTACAACCCTCTGGTCTACATCAGCAGAGTCTTCACTTTCTGTCTCCTGGTGTCTTAAAGAGACTACAACCCTCTGGTCTACATCAGCAGAGTCTTCTCTTTCTGTCTCCTGGTGTCTTAAAGATACTACAACCCTCTGGTCTACATCAGCAGAGTCTTCTCTTTCTGTCTCCTGGTGTCTTAACTACAACCCTCTGGTCTACATCAGCAGAGTCGTATCTTTCTGTCTCCTGGTGTCTTAAAGAGACTACAACCCTCTGGTCTACATCAGCAGAGTCTTCTCTTTCTGTCAACTGGTGTCTTAAAGAGACTACAACCCTCTGGTCTACATCAGCAGAGTCTTCTCTTTCTGTCTCCTGGTGTCTTAACTACAACCTTCTGGTCTACATCAGCAGAGTCTTCTCTTTCTGTCTCCTGGTGTCTTAAAGAGACTACAACCCTCTGGTCTACATCAGCAGAGTCTTCTCTTTCTGTCTCCTGGTGTCTTAAAGAGACTACAACCCTCTGGTCTACATCAGCAGAGTCTTCTCTTTCTGTCTCCTGGTGTCTTAAAGATACTACAACCCTCTGGTCTACATCAGCAGAGTCTTCTCTTTCTGTCTCCTGGTGTCTTAACTACAACCCTCTGGTCTACATCAGCAGAGTCTTATCTTTCTGTCTCCTGGTGTCTTAAAGAGACTACAACCCTCTGGTCTACATCAGCAGAGTCTTCTCTTTCTGTCTCCTGGTGTCTTAACTACAACCCTCTGGTCTACATCAGCAGAGTCTTCTCTTTCTGTCTCCTGGTGTCTTAACTACAACCCTCTGGTCTACATCAGCAGAGTCTTCTCTTTCTGTCTCCTGGTGTCTTAAAGAGACTACAACCCTCTGGTCTACATCAGCAGAGTCTTCTCTTTCTGTCTCCTGGTGTCTTAAAGAGACTACAACCCTCTGGTCTACATCAGCAGAGTCTTCTCTTTCTGTCTCCTGGTGTCTTAACTACAACCCTCTGGTCTACATCAGCAGAGTCTTCTCTTTCTGTCTCCTGGTGTCTTAACTACAACCCTCTGGTCTACATCAGCAGAGTCTTCTCTTTCTGTCTCCTGGTGTCTTAAAGAGACTACAACCCTCTGGTCTACATCAGCAGAGTCTTCTCTTTCTGTCTCCTGGTGTCTTAAAGAGACTACAACCCTCTGGTCTACATCAGCAGAGTCTTCTCTTTCTGTCTCCTGGTGTCTTAACTACAACCCTCTGGTCTACATCAGCAGAGTCTTCTCTTTCTGTCTCCTGGTGTCTTAACTACAACCCTCTGGTCTACATCAGCAGAGTCTTCTCTTTCTGTCTCCTGGTGTCTTAAAGAGACTACAACCCTCTGGTCTACATCAGCAGAGTCTTCACTTTCTGTCTCCTGGTGTCTTAACTACAACCCTCTGGTCTACATCAGCAGAGTCTTCTCTTTCTGTCTCCTGGTGTCTTAAAGAGACTACAACCCTCTGGTCTACATCAGCAGAGTCTTCACTTTCTGTCTCCTGGTGTCTTAACTACAACCCTCTGGTCTACATCAGCAGAGTCTTCTCTTTCTGTCTCCTGGTGTCTTAAAGAGACTACAACCCTCTGGTCTACATCAGCAGAGTCTTCTCTTTCTGTCTCCTGGTGTCTTAAAGAGACTACAACCCTCTGGTCTACATCAGCAGAGTCTTCTCTTTCTGTCTCCTGGTGTCTTAAAGAGACTACAACCCTCTGGTCTACATCAGCAGAGTCTTCTCTTTCTGTCTCCTGGTTTCTTAAAGAGACTCCTGTCTGTGATGTCTCCTGTCTGTGATGTCTCCAGTCTGTGATGTCTCCTGACTGTGATGTCTCCTGTCTGTGATGCCTCCTGTCTGTGATGCCTCCTGTATGTGATGCCTCCTGTCTGTGATGTCTCCTGTCTGTGATGTCTCCTGTTTGTGATGCCTCCTGTCTGTGATGCATCCAGTCTGTGATGTCTCCTGTCTGGGGTAGAACTGTGATGTCTCCTGTCTGTGATGTCTCCTGTCTGGGAAAGAACTGTGATGTCTCCTGTCTGTGATGTCTCCTGTCTGTGATGTCTCCTGTATGTGATAGAACTGTGATGTCTCCTGTCTGTGATGTCTCCTGTCTGTGATAGAACTGTGATGTCTCCTGTCTGTGATAGAACTGTGATGCCTCCTGTCTGGGATGTCTCCTGTCTGTGATGTCTCCTGTATGTGATAGAACTGTGATGTCTCCTGTCTGTGACATCTCCTGTCTGTGATGTCTCCTGTCTGTGATAGAACTGTGATGTCTCCTGTCTGTGATGCCTCCTGTCTGTGATGTCTCCTGTCTGTGATGCCTCCTGTCTGTCATGTCTCCTGTCTGTGATGCCTCCTGTCTGTGATGTCTCCTGTCTGTGATGCCTCCAGTCTGTGATGCCTCCTGTCTGTGATGCCTCCTGTCTGTGATGCCTCCTGTATGTGATGCCTCCTGTCTGTGATGCCTCCTGTATGTGATGCCTCCTGTATGTGATGCCTCCTGCCTGTGATGTCTCCTGTATGTGATGCCTCCTGTATGTGATGCCTCCTGCCTGTGATGTCTCCTGCCTGTGATGTCTCCTGCCCGTGATAGACCTGGGATGTCTCCTGCCTGTGATGTCTCCTGCCTGTGATAGACCTGTGATGCCTCCTGCCTGTGATGTCTCCTGCCTGTCAACACCATAGTACCCTCCAAGCTCGTCATCAAGCTCGAGACCCTGGGTCTCGACCCCGCCCTGTGCAACTGGGTACTGGACTTCCTGACGGGCCGCCCCCAGGTGGTGAGGGTAGGCAACAACATCTCCTCCCCGCTGATCCTCAACACTGGGGCCCCACAAGGGTGCGTTCTGAGCCCTCTCCTGTACTCCCTGTTCACCCACGACTGCGTGGCCACGCACGCCTCCA
>NW_023493659.1:275000-282500 GCF_013265735.2 Oncorhynchus mykiss
TGGTTCTACCTGGTCTCCTCTACTTCAGTCCCTATAGTTTGTCCTGTTTGTGATGTGGCTGGTTCTACCTGGTCTCCTCTACTTCAGTCCCTATAGTTTGTCCTGTTTGTGATGTGGCTGGTTCTACCTGGTCTCTACTTCAGTCCCTATAGTTTGTCCTGTTTGTGATGTGGCTGGTTCTACCTGGTCTCTACTTCAGTCCCTATAGTTTGTCCTGTTTGTGATGTGGCTGGTTCTACCTGGTCTCCTCTACTTCAGTCACTATAGTTTGTCCTGTTTGTGATGTGGCTGGTTCTACCTGGTCTCTACTTCAGTCCCTATAGTTTGTCCTGTTTGTGATGTGGCTGGTTCTAACTGGTCTCTACTTCAGTCCCTGTAGTTTGTCCTGTTTGTGATGTGGCTGGTTCTACCTGGTCTCTACTTCAGTCCCTATAGTTTGTCCTGTTTGTGATGTGGCTGGTTCTACCTGGTCTCTACTTCAGTCCCTATAGTTTGTCCTGTTTGTGATGTGGCTGGTTATAACTGGTCTCTACTTCAGTCCCTATAGTTTGTCCTGTTTGTGATGTGGCTGGTTCTACCTGGTCTCTACTTCAGTCCCTATAGTTTGTCCTGTTTGTGATGTGGCTGGTTCTACCTGGTCTCTACTTCAGTCCCTATAGTTTGTCCTGTTTGTGATGTGGCTGGTTCCACCTGGTCTCTACTTCAGTCCCTATAGTTTGTCCTGTTTGTGATGTGGCTGGTTCTACCTGGTCTCTACTTCAGTCCCTGTAGTTTGTCCTGTTTGTGATGTGGCTGGTTCTACCTGGTCTCCTCTACTTCAGTCCCTGTAGTTTGTCCTGTTTGTGATGTGGCTGGTTATAACTGGTCTCTACTTCAGTCCCTATAGTTTGTCCTGTTTGTGATGTGGCTGGTTCTACCTGGTCTCTACTTCAGTCCCTATAGTTTGTCCTGTTTGTGATGTGGCTGGTTCTACCTGGTCTCTACTTCAGTCCCTATAGTTTGTCCTGTTTGTGATGTGGCTGGTTCTACCTGGTCTCTACTTCAGTCCCTATAGTTTGTCCTGTTTGTGATGTGGCTGGTTTTACCTGGTCTCTACTTCAGTCCCTATAGTTTGTCCTGTTTGTGATGTGGCTGGTTTTACCTGGTCTCTACTTCAGTCCCTATAGTTTGTCCTGTTTGTGATGTGGCTGGTTTTACCTGGTCTCTACTTCAGTCCCTATAGTTTGTCCTGTTTGTGATGTGGCTGGTTCTACCTGGTCTCCTCTACTTCAGTCCCTATAGTTTGTCCTGTTTGTGATGTGGCTGGTTTTACCTGGTCTCTACTTCAGTCCCTATAGTTTGTCCTGTTTGTGATGTGGCTGGTTCTACCTGGTCTCCTCTACTTCAGTCCCTATAGTTTGTCCTGTTTGTGATGTGGCTGGTTCTACCTGGTCTCCTCTACTTCAGTCCCTATAGTTTGTCCTGTTTGTGATGTGGCTGGTTCTACCTGGTCTCCTCTACTTCAGTCCCTATAGTTTGTCCTGTTTGTGATGTGGCTGGTTCTACCTGGTCTCTACTTCAGTCCCTATAGTTTGTCCTGTTTGTGATGTGGCTGGTTCTACCTGGTCTCCTCTACTTCAGTCCCTATAGTTTGTCCTGTTTGTGATGTGGCTGTTTCTACCTGGTCTCTACTTCAGTCCCTATAGTTTGTCCTGTTTGTGATGTGGCTGGTTCTAACTGGTCTCTACTTCAGTCCCTGTAGTTTGTCCTGTTTGTGATGTGGCTGGTTCTACCTGGTCTCTACTTCAGTCCCTATAGTTTGTCCTGTTTGTGATGTGGCTGGTTCTACCTGGTCTCTACTTCAGTCCCTATAGTTTGTCCTGTTTGTGATGTGGCTGGTTCCACCTGGTCTCTACTTCAGTCCCTGTAGTTTGTCCTGTTTGTGATGTGGATGGTTCTACCTGGTCTCTACTTCAGTCCCTATAGTTTGTCCTGTTTGTGATGTGGCTGGTTCTACCTGGTCTCCTCTACTTCAGTCCCTATAGTTTGTCCTGTTTGTGATGTGGCTGGTTCCACCCGGTCTCTACTTCAGTCCCTATAGTTTTTCCTGTTTGTGATGTGGCTGGTTATAACTGGTCTCTACTTCAGTCCCTATAGTTTTTCCTGTTTGTGATGTGGCTGGTTATAACTGGTCTCTACTTCAGTCCCTATAGTTTGTCCTGTTTGTGATGTGGCTGGTTCTACCTGGTCTCCTCTACTTCAGTCCCTATAGTTTGTCCTGTTTGTGATGTGGCTGGTTCTACCTGGTCTCTACTTCAGTCCCTATAGTTTGTCCTGTTTGTGATGTGGCTGGTTCTACCTGGTCTCTACTTCAGTCCCTATAGTTTGTCCTGTTTGTGATGTGGCTGGTTATAACTGGTCTCTACTTCAGTCCCTATAGTTTGTCCTGTTTGTGATGTGTCTGGTTCTACCTGGTCTCCTCTACTTCAGTCCCTATAGTTTGTCCTGTTTGTGATGTGGCTGGTTCTACCTGGTCTCCTCTACTTCAGTCCCTATAGTTTGTCCTGTTTGTGATGTGGCTGGTTCTACCTGGTCTCTACTTCAGTCCCTATAGTTTGTCCTGTTTGTGATGTGGCTGGTTCTACCTGGTCTCCTCTACTTCAGTCCCTAAAGTTTATCCTGTTTGTGATGTGGCTGGTTCTACCTGGTCTCTACTTCAGTCCCTATAGTTTGTCCTGTTTGTGATGTGGCTGGTTTTACCTGGTCTCTACTTCAGTCCCTATAGTTTGTCCTGTTTGTGATGTGGCTGGTTCTACCTGGTCTCCTCTACTTCAGTCCCTATAGTGTGTCCTGTTTGTGATGTGGCTGGTTATAACTGGTCTCTACTTCAGTCCCTATAGTTTGTCCTGTTTGTGATGTGGCTGGTTCTACCTGGTCTCCTCTACTTCAGTCCCTATAGTTTGTCCTGTTTGTGATGTGGCTGGTTATAACTGGTCTCTACTTCAGTCCCTATAGTTTGTCCTGTTTGTGATGTGGCTGGTTATAACTGGTCTCTACTTCAGTCCCTATAGTTTGTCCTGTTTGTGATGTGGCTGGTTCTACCTGGTCTCCTCTACTTCAGTCCCTATAGTTTGTCCTGTTTGTGATGTGGCTGGTTCTACCTGGTCTCTACTTCAGTCCCTATAGTTTGTCCTGTTTGTGATGTGGCTGGTTCTACCTGGTCTCTACTTCAGTCCCTATAGTTTGTCCTGTTTGTGATGTGGCTGGTTATAACTGGTCTCTACTTCAGTCCCTATAGTTTGTCCTGTTTGTGATGTGGCTGGTTCTACCTGGTCTCCTCTACTTCAGTCCCTATAGTTTGTCCTGTTTGTGATGTGGCTGGTTATAACTGGTCTCTACTTCAGTCCCTATAGTTTGTCCTGTTTGTGATGTGGCTGGTTCTACCTGGTCTCTACTTCAGTCCCTATAGTTTGTCCTGTTTGTGATGTGGCTGGTTCTAACTGGTCTCTACTTCAGTCCCTATAGTTTGTCCTGTTTGTGATGTGGCTGGTTCTACCTGGTCTCTACTTCAGTCCCTATAGTTTGTCCTGTTTGTGATGTGGCTGGTTATAACTGGTCTCTACTTCAGTCCCTATAGTTTGTCCTGTTTGTGATGTGGCTGGTTCTGCCTGGTCTCTACTTCAGTCCCTATAGTTTGTCCTGTTTGTGATGTGGCTGAATGCAGTAGAATTATTTACTTCCTGTCAACTGATTACCCACACACACAAACACACCACACAACCCCCACCCGCCCCTACCCACACACACACAGAGAGAGAGACACTATCCTGACAGATGGCCGACCCGAAGGGAGGCAGGCAGCTCACAGCACTAAGCCGATCTGTCGTCACGACAACCACAGCTATTTCAGATTCACCTTAAAGACCCATCACCTCTCAGACAGAACGGATCAAACACAGAACATGGACAGAAACAGACATGAAAACATGAAAATAAATAGAGGAGAGAATGTCTCTCTCTTCCCCTGCCACCCTTTCTCTTCCCCTCTCTCTCTCTCTCTTCCCCTTTCTCTTCCCCTCTCTCTCTCTCTCTTCCCCTTTCTCTCTCTCTCTCTCTCTCTTCCCCTCTCTCTCTCTCTCTCTCTCTCTTCCCCTCTTTCTCTCTCTCTCTCTCTCTCTCTCTTCCCCTTTCTCTTCCCCTCTCTCTCTCTTCCCCTTTCTCTTCCCCTCTCTCTCTCTTCCCCTCCCCCTTTCTCTTCCCCTCTCTCTTCCCCTCCCCCTTTCTCTTCCCCTCTCTCTATCTCTCTCTCCCCCTCCTCCTTTCTCTTCCCCTCTCTCTCTCGTTCTATCTCTTTCTCTTACCTCCCCCCTTTCTCTTCCCCTCTCTCTCTCTCTCTCTTTCTATCTCTCTCTCACTCTCTCTCTCTCTTCCCCTCCCCCTTTCTCTTCCCCTCTCTCTCTTTCTTTCTCTCTCTCTCTCTCTCTCTCTCTCTCTCTTCCCCTCCCCCTTTCTCTTCCCCTCTCTTTCTTTCTCTCTCTCTCTCTTCCCCTCCCCTTTCTCTTCCCCTCTCTCTCTCTCTTCTCCTCCCCCCTTTCACTCCCCCTCTCTCTTTCTATCTCTCTCTCTTTCTCTTTCCCTCCCATTTCTTTCTCTCTCTCTATCCATCTCTCTGGTGTTTCTACAGCGTGTGTGCATTGGAGGGTGGGAGGCTGGTTGCCCCCGGAGACGGGAGCTGAGCTGCATGTACAGGATGGAAACTCATCAGGAACCAATAACCAACACACATCGTGACTCAAGCTTATACACGTTATGCACTCCAGAATGTTATGAAGAGTGATCAGATGAATTTCAATTAATTGCAAAGTCCCTCTTTGCCATGAATCTCCCCCCCCAAAACAATTCCACTGCATTTCAGCACTGCCACAAAAGGACCAGCTGACATCATGTCAATGATTCTCTCGTTAACACAGGTGTGAGTGTTGACGAGGACAAGGCTGGAGATCACTCTGTCATGCTGATTGAGTTCCAATAACAGACTGGAAGCTTCAAAAGGAGGGTGGTGCTTGGAATCATTGTTCTTCCTCTGTCAACCATGGTTACCTGCAAGGAAACACGTGCCGTCATCATTGCTTTGCACAAAAAGGGCTTCACAGGCAAGGATATTGCTGCCAGTAAGATTGCACCTAAATCAACCATTTATCGAATCATCAAGAACTTCAAGGAGAGCGGTTCAATTGTTGTGAAGAAGGCTTCAGGGCGCCCAAGAAAGTACAGCAAGCGCCAGGACCGTCTCCTAAAGTTGATTCAGCTGTGGGATCGGGGCACCACCAGTACAGAGCTTGATCAGGAATGGCAGCAGGCAGGTGTGAGTGCATCTGCACGCACAGTGAGGCAAAGACTTTTGGAGGATGGCCTGGTGTCAAGAAGGGCAGCAAAGAAGCCACTTCTCTCCAGGAAAAACATCAGGGACAGACTGATATTCTGAAAAAGGTACAGGGATTGGACTGCTGAGGACTGGGGTACAGTCATTTTCTCTGATGAATCCCCTTTCCGATTGTTTGGGGCATCCGGAAAAAAGCTTGTCTGGGGAAGACAAGGTGAGCGCTACCAATATCAGTCCCGTGTCATGCCTTCTCAGCCAAGGGCTCACTCACAATTGTTCCTAAGACCACAGCTGTGAATAAAGAATGATACCAACACATCCTCCAAGAGCAACTTCTCCCAACCATCCAGGAACAGTTTGGTGACGAACAATGCCTTTTTCAGCATGATGGAGCACCTTGCCATAAGGCAAAACTGATAACTAAGTGGCTCTGGGAACAAAACATCGATATTTTGGGTGCATGGCCAGGACACTCCCCAGACCTTAATCGCATTGACAACTTGTGGTCAATCCTCAAGAGGCGGGTGGATAAACAAACAAAAACAAATTCTGATAAACTCCAAGCATTGATTATGCAAGAATGGGCTGCCATCAGTCAGGATGTGGCCCAGAAGTTAATTGACAGCATGCCAGGGAGGATTGCAGAGGTCTTGAAAAAGAAGGGTCAACACTGCAAATATTGACTCTTTGCATCAACTTCATGTAATTGTCAATAAAAGCCTTTGACACTTATGAAATGCTTGTAATTACACTTCAGTATTCCATAGTAACATCTGGCAAAAATATCTGAAGACACTGAAGCAGCAAACTTTGTAAAAATGTATATTTGTGTCATCCTCAAAACTTTTGGTCACGACTGTACAAACAATAGTAAGCAAGTATAAACACCATGGGACCACGCAGCCGTCATACCGCTCAGGAAGGAGACGTTCTGTCTCCTAGAGATCAACGTACTTTGGTGTGAAAAGTGCAAATCAATCCCAGAACAACAGCAAAGGACCTTGTGAAGATGCTGGAGGAAACAGGTACAAAAGTATCTATATCCACAGTAAAATGAGTCCTATATCAACATAACCTGAAAGGCCGCTTGGCAAGGAAGAAGCCACTGCTCCAAAACCACCATAAAAAAGGCAGATTACGGTTTGCAACTGCACATGGGGACGAAGATCGTACTTTTTGGAGAAATGTCCTCTGGTCTGATGAATCAAAAATAGAACTGTTTGGCCATAATGACCATTGTTATGTTTGGAGGAAAAAGGGGGAGGTTTGCAAGCCAAAGAACACCATCCCAACCGTGAAGCACGGGGGTGGTAGCGTCATGTTGTGGGGGTGCTTTGCTGCAGGAGGGACTGGTGCACTTCACAAAATAGAGGGAAGAAAATTATGTGGATATATTGAAGAAAGATCTCAAGACATCAGACAGGAAGTTAAAGCTTGGTCGCAAATGGGTCTTCCAAATGGACAATGAACCCAAGCATACTTCCAAAGTTGTGGCAAAATGGCTTAAGGACAACAAAGTCAAGGTACTGGATTGGCCATCACACAGCCCTGACTTCAATCCTATAGAAAATTTGTGGGTAGAACTGAAAAAGCGTGTGCGAGCAAGGAGGCCTACAAACCTGACTCAGTTACACCAGCTCTATCAGGACGATTGGGAAAAAAATTCACCCAACTTATTGTGGGAAGCTTGTGGAAGTCTACCCGAAACGTTTGACCCAAGTTAAACAATTTAAAGGCAATGCTACCAAATACTAATTGAGTGTACGTAAACTTCTGACCCACTGGGAATGTGATGAAAGAAATAAAAGCTGAAATAAATCATTCTCTCTACTATTATTCTGACATTTCACATTCTTAAAATAAAGTGGTGATCCTAACTGACCTAAAACAGGGAATATGTACTAACTGAGTTTAAATGTATTAGGCTAAGATGAATGTAAACTTCTGACTTCAACTGTACCTTCATCTGTCTCTCTCTCTCTCGCTCTCTCACACACACACACACACACACACACACACACACACGCACGCACGCACACACGCACACACACGCACACGCACACGCACACACACACACAGGTGTACGTGGCTAAGGTGTACACACACACACACACACACACACACACACACACACACAC